>NC_135775.1:14434382-14734382 GCF_028453695.1 Augochlora pura
CTGGAGTGCTATCGAAAATACAGAAAGCTGCCGCAACTAGCGCAAAAACGGTCAGAAAGCTCGGATAAGTTGATCATCCTTGAAGTCTAAAGCAGAGAGGCTAGCTCGGGTTCGCCGCGGCAATCGTAGGAAGCAACAGGGACCCTTTGTCTATCGGGGATCCAAAAATTGGTGGCTCCCAAGGGTGATTAACCAATTAGCGACGCAATTCTCGCGGTCTGGGTTAGGTCTGGGTCCGCGAGACGCGTTAAATTAATCGAGCGGGAATAACAAGGAAGGGAACAGAGTTGCTTACAAAGTCCGCGGGCCCCTCTCGCTCGTTTCCTCCTTCTACTCATTTTTCCCCGATTTTTTTGCAATTCCTCCTCACTGTGCGCCCTCTCTTCATGGCTGATCGACCGGAGTCTTTAGAGTCGGTCGGTCGAGCCTCGAACGGGCGGCAGCCGCGTTTGATGTCGTGTGACGAATGTCCGCGTTGGACGCGCTTCTCTCTCTCCCTCTCCCTCTCTCAACCTCTCTCATTCTCCCTGTCTCTCTTTCCTTGACTTTCTCCCTCTCTCTCTGCCTCTCTTCACTTCACTTCTCTTCTCTCCTGTCCCCGGAGTCTTCGCTCGGCGGACATTTCTCTTTTCTTTCCACGTGTCTCGACGTACGCCGCTCTCCGTTCGACTTTCGCAAGATTCCTCCACTCGGGTCTCTCTTCTATCTCTCGATGTTCTCTAGCCCATCTAATTCCGTTGCTTCCCTCCTCTCGCTCGCCTCATTCTTTCTCCCTTTTCCTCTTTTTTTTTCCGCCATTCCATCGGGTGATCGATCGCGAATTTGATCGCTGCTACCGGTCCTCGAATCTTCGAGGAAACCCTTCCTTCCTTTTGCTCTGGCAGCTCTCGATCTATTCCGTCTCTAGATACATGCTCGTGGACGTACGAGCTGGTCAAATTATTGCTTTTCGTTCAACAGACCACATTCTTTTGATACGGAGAGAATGCGAGGACGCTGTACGAGGCGTATTGTTTTTATCAATTCTGTGACCGCATGGAAGAACGCCGCGAGTCGCGTGTTTTCGTTTCCGAGATATCGTCGCTTATAGTTTCAAAATCATTGATGCCTCGTATTAGTAATATTTCAAATTGTATAATTTTTTCGAGTTTTTTCGAGAATTATGAAAGCTGTTTCAAGCGACAGATGTAAACGGCGGGTCGTATGACGATGAACGTATACTTGCGAACATTCATTATCATTACATTCTACCGTTAATACCATCGTACAAGAAGCATTAAGGATTAAAAGAAAATTAATTTATAAAACAGTTTTAAAAAATGCAATATTATTTTTAACTAGCTTGAACTTGAAAAAATGCAACAATTGAAGTCATTTTCATTTGTCACCTTGCGAACGTTTAATCATGGACAGCATTCCTTCGAAGTCATAGTTGTATTTTCAACAGTTAAAACTACATCGAATATAATTTGAATTATTATTGCGGCTATTATTGGACTTTGTGCTGGTCAATTCTGTACATTAACTTGATAAATCCTAGCAAAAGGATTAAATGAGGTTATTTACCGAAACATGTTCCACGTGCTTATACATATACGATACGCGGGTATAGATATTTTTATGGATTACTTATTTTTATTTATTTTTAAAGATTTATTTATTCTAAAGATACTTTCAACAACGTTCAAATAAAAGAACCGGTTCATTATTCCTTCAATATGGTAGATAAGTGCAAAAGAATAGTTATAAATATAGAACATGTAAAAAATAAAGTAAACCAAGTTTTGAATCCAAATTATGAAAACTTGTTACTACATAATGCAGATAATGAGAATGTACTTACTCGCACGTTCGTAAGTACACTGCCGCTCAAAAGTACTTGGACACCTCCTTAGCTCTCGCGACTGTCTAAAAAAAATTGTGAATTCTTTAATAAACCGGATTGAATTTCGTGTATACTAGTTTGTACAATATCGGAGATCGCATTTAACTATTAATTAATCAAATAACTCACCAATAATAATAATAATGAAAAGGACAATTATAGCCTATCATAAATATATCCGCCGTGTGCTTTTACAACCGCATTTATTAGCCGTGGGAGTCTGGCTATTAGTTTCTTCATGATTTCTCTGTCAATTGATTTCCATTACGATTGTAAAATTTCCCATAAACGTTTCCAAAAATAAATGTTTTGCCGAATTTCTTTTTCTGTAATTTTTTTCCTCGCGTAAACTTTTATTCATTCAAAGGATTTAGATATTTAAAAATTGTTTGATTTGATGTTACTGAGGTGCGTTGCATATACACGCATTCCTAATAATATTTAGCAATAATCGTTAGTAGTTTCTATGAAATTTGTAGGTGTCTAGATACTTTTGAACGCTAATGTATATGTCCGCCGCTTGCAAATAGAAGCAACGTTCGCACGTCGATAATATATTCTGTTAGCGTCACTCGCATGCTTCGCATATCTCATTCGCGTACGATGCATTCATTAACCAGTGTATCGCCGTCTATCGGATAGAACAGTGTTCGTAGACAAGGTGAAATAATTTTTTGAATTCGATCGAAATTTAGTTGCACTTTGGCTACCGATAGAAGACAGAATACGATGAACATATTGCATCGAGAATTTTCATAGATTAATTTACATCATACCGATGCTAGCTATTTTAGATTAAAAAGATGTGCTTTTTTAAAATCTAATAAACAGATTGACTAAATAAATGTAATATTATTGTAAATATAATAACGATCACACGTTATAGCTTACAAGTTACAACGCGTAATGAAAATGTAACAGCATAAGTTACTTCTCGTGTCACAGTATACCGACGACAAATTTTCTCACAATTTCGTGAGAAAATTTATTGTACATTTTAAGTCGCTAAGAAAAAGAAATAACTGATTTCTGAGAATTTGCGTAGAGATCCACGGTTCTCGAAACTTTTTAATCGTCTCTTCGACCCGAATTTCTTTGTTCCCGTGAGACTTTGTGTCACGGCCTCGAGACTTTATCGCCGCGGCAGTAACGTGTTCGATTGTTAGTTAATATCCTGGCGGCGCGCGTTGCTTTCTTTTTGGTCTGCGGTCGGTTTTGGGAAGAGGGCGCGAGCGTGAGCCTCGTTCTTTTTTCGCGGCGGATTCCAATATAGCGGGGCCCGACGCACGGTAGTCCCGAGCCGCGCCAACAGAAAATTGGAAACATCCGATAGGGCCCCTTTTATGCCTTCGATCCGACGGCATGGCAAAAAGGAACGTTTGACCGGCTCGACTGCAAAATAACCATCGATCCGTCGCGTCGATCGACCCGGGCCCAACCGAGCCTGTTCCTCGCGGTGCAGCTGGATTTAATGTCGCGAGTGTCGCTTCTCCGATCGAGCCGAATCTATCCGACGTCGATCAGGCCCCTCGTCCGATCTCTCCGATTCGTTTCCACGAGCGATCTCGACAAATTCGATTAATCTCCGGCCCGACGAATAATCGCTCTGCGAATCGACCGAACACATTGTGAAAAGTGAAACGATTTTCTTTCGGTTTTTCTGCTCGATTTTTCTCTTGACTTCTCGGTAGGCGCACCGGCTCGAAAAAAATCCTGTTGTTTCTTCCGTCGGCAGTCCGTCTCGACCACGGAGCGGTGTTTAAGCTCGGAACGACCGTAATAAAATCCCATAATAAAATTCTATTTGCTCGTCCATTAATCACGTAATTGCAGCCCGTTGCACGCGGTTACGGCCTTTCCGTTCCTGGTCGTTTCGTTGCGATCGCGAATTCCGCGTAACCGTGGGACGTGTACTTTTCCTATTAACAGGACGCCGTTCCGATCGCGACGAATCTGTTAACATGTTCGACCGACGGACCCAGTGGGATCCTCCGACGACACGTGGGCGTGATAAACGACCGGCGAAAACAATCCGACACAATCTAGAGGCAATCTACCGTTCCGTAATTTCGATGATGAATTACGCGATCGATTAATCAGGTGCCTGGCCGGCAATGCTCGTAATGTTGTGCTCGTAAAACCCAGTCGGAACATCGATTACAATATCGTTTTTTATTGCTCTGTGCTTTGTTGCGTTTTATTCGACATCGACATTGATCATTTCCCAAAATATCTACATCGATTTGAATAAACTCTGATATTAAGAATATAGTTCATGATCAGGGACACTGAATTGGCTCGTCTTTTCGATGATTCGATTTGATTCGTCGATAAAATTCAAGATGTTGAAATGATACGCAATGACTAGAACAATAAGACTAAGATTAAAACTAACTGAAAACTAAAGCATAGAACTAAAGCATAGAACTAAACCATATATCAATGATTAATATAGTAGAATTAAAACTAAGATTGAAGCTACGAAAACGTAGATAATAATATTGACAATATTAACAACAATAATGACACGAAAGTTAATGCAGTTTGACGAATATAGAAGAATCAAGAATATCTCAAGCCCCTTGAGATAAAAGATGGTCATTTTTATTCTAAAGCTGATTTACGAGGTTATACTACTGCAAAGTGCACGCATATTTAACATTGTTAGGGATTTTATCTGTACATTTTCAATGACGTTCTCAAATATTCTGGAACAGGGAAAGTCAAAAAATGATTGGCACCGCATATTCGCAAACGTAGTCACTTTTGAAAAAGGTTGTTTCGCGGTATTCATGATTCCAGCTATTCTACTTGTCTGAAATAAAAAAAAGTGTTAAAGTTCCTTAATTAGTATAAATTTGGCGATTCTTGCATGTTTCGTTAAATTCTAGATGCCTAACAACTAGAACAAAAATAAATGCTATATAATATAATTCTTACTTAAAATTTTGTGTCAATTGATTAACTAGATTTCGAGATGAACACCGTTCTGAAAAACATAGTTTCGAGAAAAATACTTTTAAAGCATAACTTTTTAAATTGTATCCTGTAAGAATATGAGAAACATTTATTTTTACAAAAGCTTACACTTAAACACACGCATTATGAGTTCAGAATAGATCGGTCCCCTCGCATCCCACCAAACCGATAACAATACCCTTAGTGAGCGAAGATCTTCCTTAGCCTGATTAAAGGAATTGAAACAACTGCATTACTCGTGGGACAACCTATCGGAAAAGGAGAGTCAGGAGAGAGTGTTCGCTCTTGGTTAACAAGATAATATTCGTCGCGACGCGACGACCGTCGGCGATTAATTAACTGGCTATCAGGCCCCTATTCGAGCGATTCAGAAATCGGGAAAGGGCTCCGGAGTGAGTTCCGAAATGCGCAAGAATCCCACGAACGAAATTCCGCTTGTTTCGTCAGCGCCATCGGGGCCAGAATCTCATTCCCTTGGCCCGCGGCGTCGCGTAAAGCCGGCCTGGCCCCGGATACGAGCAACGATAAACGATCGGTCGCGCTCCGGAATCAATAAAACTACCGTAAAGCCTTGTGCCTCGTGCCTGGTCGGCACTGCAATTTCGTCGGCGCGGAGCAACCCTTGCCTCGGAGACTTCAACGAATGGAAATGTTAGGTTGCGAAGCGATGCCACTTTGCGACGATCCTATGCACACGGTTAAACAACGAACTGTTTCCGGATTGTTCTCTCGAACGTTTTACATCTACTTAGGCTACTAAAGACTGAATTATCGAGTAATGCTTGTCTTTGTTCTGGTAGTACTATTTTTTAGGAATAACGGCGTGGGTCTAGATTATAATAATAAATATAATATAATAATAAAAGGAATATTGTATTTATAAAAAGGAATATGGAACATATAAATCGGTAAAATATAAAAAAACTGCTTTAAATTGTATCATCGTAATTTGAATAACAATTATTATTAAGATTATTCTCCGTATGAATTTCAGTACGATTAAATTCTTATTCCAATAAAATCGTATTTAAATGAATTCTTCGTATATGGAATATACTTATCATTGATGTACAACTAAATGATCTTACTACGGGTGCAGGGGAAGGCATCGGCGGTTCTATAAATTAACAGATGCTTCTAAAATATGTTTTCTTATAAAATTACGTGGAAATACAGTCAACAATTATTCGCATTACGAAATAATTTGTTTTAAATATTATCATAGATGAAACAATTCGAATAAAGCCCTTTGATCTATACTGAGGGGCATAACAATAGTACCACATCCATTTGTGAGTATTTCAGACTTATGGATAGGAATGCGAAAAAGCCTGTTATATTAGGTGAATTTTCTTTGGTCCGAAAATCCAGATTATCAATGAAAGAAGTAGATGTTACCCGAATTTGAAACGGTTCAACCTCTAAAATTGACTTACGCATTTCCAATCTCGATGCATGCTTGCACGAACGTAGTCTTGCAAGTTAATGACATGGAAAAAGTTTAAGTGCCGTCTTCAACGTTACAATTTTGCATTAGAACTCTATGTCCATCGATAGAGGCGGTGCTCTAGTTATGCTCCTTAGCGCAGACGGTGTAGAAAAATGTCCATTGCGCGCGAAGTAATCGTATAATCGGAAATAGTGAAACGTTGATGTTACGGCAAAGAAGAGGGTACGCTGAAATCGTAGGGTAAATAAGTACTGGAAAGTACACTGTAAGACGATCGAACAAATGGACCCGATAGCGTCGCCGGTGAGCGGGTTAAGGAACGAGAAACTAAGTAAGTAGCAATAAGAAGCGACAAGAGGAGCGCGAGCATTAACAAATTATACGCAGCAAATACGTGGCAAGAAACGGAAATAAAACGTAATAACGACAACGCCGATAAAAATGCGCGCTGTTAATTATACACGGTGGGCCCGGGCACCGGTCGATCGGTGGCTAAAAGTCCTCCTAATTACCGTGACATTAATCCACCGTTAATTATACAGAGTAATTCCATCAGCGGGGGCCGGCGCTGAAATCGTGCTAATTACACCCGGCCGTGAAAATCGAGCTACTATTAATTGCCCACTCTCTGTTACCGCTATATATCGACATTGTAGTCGACGGGCCCCCGGTCTTTTCATCGTTTTTTTCACCGGTGGTGTCGGTTTTTTCGTTTTTTCCTTTTTCTGTTCGTTTTTTTTTCTATTTTGCTCTCTCTTTCTCTCTCTCGCCCCTCTCTTTTTCGTTTTGCCCATCGCGTCGGAAGACCGGTAGCCGGAGATCAGTAGCCGGAACACCGTAATTATTATCCTTAATTGTCGAGCCTTTCGAGGATAAGATCGAAGAAAGGGTATCCTGGAGGGGAAAGAGAGCGAGGGCGAGAGCATGAGCAAGAGAGGGAGAGAGAGAGAGAGAGAGAGAGAAAGCGTCCTCCTACCGAGGCCGTGATCGTCCTGGCTGACACGGCCCTTCTTTGACCGGCCAATCAGCGGCCCCGGTTCCTTGACTCCCTGGACCCTCTCAGAAATAAATCAATTAAGCCGATGCAGGCTTCGAAAAGGGCATCGTCATCATCATCCTCGAGAGGCCGCTCGCTCCGAGCTGAAAATAATCGAGCGATAGGAGGCGGGGAAACGTTCGCGTTGCTCCTTCCTCACCTGAACGCTTAAGAGGGCATCAATGTAGCCGCGAGGACAGGTGATATCGCCGAGGCGATCGGTTTAACCCGAGAAAAACTCACGCGAGATCCCTAGCGGGGGTGAAGCGAGTTCTCGCGAGAATAGACGAGGATCGCTTCGAGGAAGCTTCTCTTCAATCCGCGAGCAATTGCGCCAGCTCTCGGAGAGAGAGAGAGACAGAGAGAGTTCGCTGACTGGAGAAGGTTCAAGGAATCCCGCAAACTAGAGAATCGATTTTAATGGGTTCACCGTAACGAGGATAATAATCGTCATTATCCGCACGACACTGCCCGCGCAACCACTCTCGCCGAGGAGAGAGAATGGTAAACAAAGGAACCGTGGAGGGAACCTCCTCTTCCCTAGGGAGCGTCGTAAAAGTCGACCGGCGATCCTGAACGACGAGTTAACTCGTCAACCCCCGGCCACCTGGCTAACGAATCATGAAATCGCGTCGACGCGAACAAAGGTGTCTCCTTACCAGTTGCGACTTGCGACCACTTTGAAAAGACTCTACATTAAATCTGTCGCTGAAGGAAGCGATCACAACTATCCTACGTAATTCGGACACTGTATAACATGTTTCGTAATTCATGGTACAAATTCTATGGGACGAAAGTAAAGAATAACAAAATTTTGTGCGATCTTTCGTTTTTGAGACAATTAAATTTAAATATTCGTCGAGCTCATGAGGTTGTTGATAGTGATATTAATCGATATTAATCGATTATTTAGCCGATGTTAAGTATTTTACTGGAGAACGCTGTTGCGACTGTACAATGTCTGGACCTGTTCACTATCAGAATACAGTAATTTCCGACTCGCATTCAATTGAAACCTTATGATCAAGCTAATAGTAATGAGGTGATTGTTTTTGCCAAATTGATATTTAAATATATAGAACGTTGTCGCAATATCTAAGGTACCCAACTCACATCCTATATCACATGCCTCTATCATATACTTTTATCTGTACCTTCATCGTATCATTTTGTTTGATACAATTTTTGTAAGTTTGATATATTTATAGATATTTAATTGATTTTTCATGTACGGCGTTATTTTCTTTTGGAAGATAATTTGTTTAGTTTCAGAACATCACATTACAACAAATGTTTGAAAGAAAAGTTATGCATCTTTTATGTAGAATGTGATTGCAAAATAAAAAATGTAGGTTTGTGAGAAAGAACAAGATGACCATGAAATAATCTTGAAAACATCCCTGCATTAAAAAACTAGTGATACTATTTGTTTCTCCACTCAAAATAATAAGGACGTGTGTCAATTTTTCTTTCAAATCTCGCGAGGTAACTACCGATAAGGTAGTTATTGTTGTTGCTGATAAGAAAAATTCGCCGGACGAATATGCAAATCGCGGATAAAACGGCCCCTCGCCGCGCACGACCGGACGAAAGACAGCGTCTTCTGTATCTCCCCTCTATCTCTCGTCATTGTCTCATGGATTAAAAACCGCGTACTTCCTATCATCTTTTATTAAATCACTTTTTCTGTTCTCGAAATTAATTTTATAACACTGAACATCCGAAGGAAATGTTTCTCTTGGTGGTTCCACCTTGAGCGACCATCATTCAGAAATTTAGCTAACTACGAGCAAAGATTTGTGCAATATCTCGCGTTCAGCGGACCGTGAAAACGTCGCGGAAGGACCGCGATCGTAAACTTTCTTCACCGCGATCGATCGTGCGGTTTTTAACCGCGTGCACGCGACACCGTGCGACACCGCGCCTCCGTTTTGCATTTCACGCGTCCGGACCGCCATCGCGCTTTTCTTGCGCGCAGATCCCAGGCGACGTGAAAGCGGGGCCGGCGTCGGATCCGACGCAAGAAAGTGTGACTCGAAAGACGTGGAGGTATCGAGCGTCCCGAAGAAACGAGATTAGCAGAGACACGCGTCTTATTCCTGGCGGGAAACGGTACCCTTCGTGATCGCGTAGCTTCTGCGAGTGCAATCGCCGTACTCTCGATTACGAATTAATTGCTTCGTTGTCTCGACACACGCTGGGTTTAGGAACGGATGACAGGGGCCTGCTGTTCCCAAAAAAAAAAAAACCGAGAGAAATAAGAGCAGTAACAGGCCCGGAAACAGCGTAACGACGAAACTAATATTCCAGACCGTGGAATCCAGCGGACGGCGTGACGAGGGTGGCCCCCCTCGAAATTCGGCTCACCATGAATTTTTCGATCGGCCAATTCCCAGCTGCGGCCAATATGAGATTCGTCCCCGGCATACGAGATCTTTTTTTCTTCCGGGCTGGGCCACCCCCTGGCCCCGATTTTTTGCCGGCTCTCGTTTCGGTCACTCGCGATTCTCGGCTTCTAGCCTAGCCTAAGTTAATATTAATGGGGATATTTATGGGCGCGGGTCAACGGTGGTCACCGCCAGAGCGCCGCTGATAAAAGGAAATCTGAAAATGCCATGATTTATGGGGCTCTGCCATTCCTGCGCCCGTACCTACTCCGTCCGCCCCGCCGACCCCCCCTCTCCCCCGTGCCTTCTATAAACGCTGAATAAGTTATGGAGGGTGCTGTATTCTTGTTTCCGACCCGTGTTTTCGACTCGGGAAATTCGGAAACGCGAGGATCGTGCGTGAAATCGACGCGCGTCGATTAAACGGCCATTTCCTCTGGATCATGTTCGGTGAATTTGGGGGACGATACGGAAGGACGACGCGCGCTGGTACCTTTACGCGGAGTGAGATGCCGAAAAAGAATGACGAACATTGTAATCAAAATAACATCGATTTTATAAAATAAAATACAATTTTTTCTTCAATGACATATTTACGTTGTTTTTTAAGAACTTCTTGGACTAATGTAGGCATCCGTTTTACTAGCTTGTGATTGTTATTTCTGATCCTATTTGAAACCACACTGTAGAATGCTCTACACATTTCAATAACATATAACTTTACACTTATAACTTAAACAATTATAACTTCACGTCTATTTCGTTTTATAAATAAAATTATTATTTATAGTACAGACACTATAATCTTCCAATACTTCTAATACTCACCATAATCTTTCAGTACTTCTAATACTCACTTTCAATACTCAATACGGAGCAATTCCACCTCGTTTTTATAAATTTCTTTGATTACTCCTAAATTTGTTTGTTTATTCAAAACATATTACATCAGCTAATATATTAATTAATTTCGACAGATATCACCACAGCCAGGCTGACTGATAAACGTCTACGGCGTTTATACTACCCTCTCTTTTTTATTACTGGGTTACTTTCTAATTAATTTCATTTCACCAACATGTACGTTCAACGATACGATGCCATAAAACTTAATGTTAAAAATAAGATATTACCTAGACCCGGTAAGAAATTAGAATTTACAATAAATCAGCAGATGTCTTAATATTTTCGGAGCGGGGTGAAGTTCCACCGTAAATCTCTTCAGAAATCTATCAAAAGAGGACACTGGTAACTCTGATCCCCTTGTCATACTTTGACAAGCTTGACTACTTATAAAGATTTCTCAAAATAGCCTATTAAACAGTTAATTGTTTTTGACGAGTATATTCGGTATACAACACAAGATGTTATTGCTTAATGACGTGCAGGTATGTACATTGGAAACATATTTGTCATGGAGAAATGGCATATTTTGTATTGTGACGAGTATGTTCGCAGCGAAAAGTATGTTAACCGTTTTTCAAATGGAATAACTTTGTTAAAGTTGGTCCTAATAACTTGAATCTTAGAAATGTTAGTCTGGCAAGTTTACTAGAGAATAAGTAAACAGAATTTATTTAGATTACAATTGGTTGGGATGATATAAAAATTAAGAAATTATGTTTTTCAACTTTCTCATCTGAGCCTAGAGCAATAACTTAACAAATACGTTTTGCATAGCTTGGTAACTTCTACACATACGGAAAATTTGATCGAAATGAAAAACTAAATCACTCTAACATCCCAAAAACAAATTTAGACCGTTTGGCCTAATTATATAAAGTTATCCCGTTTTAAAAGATGTACGATTATTTTCTACGCTCACTTTATTTGATTAAAGTTCTGATCGCTAATTTGTCGTATTACAAATCCCAAATATTTAAAAATTCCGAAATAGTTAAACTTAGACAAGTTATTTCCTTATTCAAATTTAAAGTGCGCATAATACCTGTTGACGCTCTTTACGAACAATGTTAAAAATCTTCAAATTAAGATCGTCATATTAAATTTGATATTTTAATGAAATGATTAGAGAAAGCCAAATATATGAATTTAGTCTGATTACCAATTTTGAATTCTGCATCTTTTACAATATATTCAAATTGAATATGTTTTTAAATTTTCATTGTACGATCAGATAAAAAAAGTTAACAAAACGAAAGTTAATTACTTTTTATCATCCTAACCAATTGCAAATTAGAGGGATTTGTTTTCACTTATTTTATAATACACTAATCGAATTAATATTTTAAGAAATTCAAGTCATTTGAATTAATTTTAAAAATATCACTCCGTTTGAAAATAATTGATTAAGGAGGATGTATTGAAATATAGCAGCTTCGAAAACAAAAAAGTGCCGATGTTCATAAAAATTATATGAAATTAAGAATTCTTGTTAATTTTCTTGAAAGTACCATTCTGCGACGATGATTTTGTAGGAAACGAGGCAAAAGTCGATCTATTCCCTGATTTCGAAAAGCTTGCCTCATCGCCTTGCGTCATCTCATGGTCCCGATCAGAGAATGTGCGCACTTGTTCGCGGTTTCGCAGGACCAGGAATATTTGAATCTCGGGAATAAAACGGAGGCAAAACGTTCTCTCGCAACTCCGATCGCCGGTCTCCGGTTTCGATGTTTTGCGAGACCGCTGTAATTCGAACCACTTTGCTAGTTGTAAAGCAAATATGGTTCTTTCGTCGCTATTGGCCGGGCAGAATTTACGGGCCCCGGGCGAGGGACTCTGTCGCGCGGGATTCTTAAAAGGATCGTAAATTCCTCGTTTCGAAGCGGCTCTTCCTGGTCGCTCGTTAAAACATAAATCGCGAGCTGCATTTGCCAGTCGGGGGCGCGGTAGATACGGATGCAACCGGACAGCCGATTTCATATTTCTCTCGGAAATCGCTTCGCGGGACCACCGTACTGTTTACTGGGGTCTCCAGAGAACGGGAAACACTTGTTCATCGCGAGCAGGCCTCGTTAACCCCTTGTACCATTATCTATCGCAGTTGTAACGATTCGAACTTCTTCGATTGCAATAATTTCTTCGAACAGAGAGAAAATTGATATTTATTGCCAGCCTCCGTTTATTTCAGTGACTAAAGGGTCGGTTCAGTCAAGCGATGCAAGTTCACTTTTTTTTTAACATTCGAATGCCGAGGTTCATTCTCGAGGACCCAATTAGGGTAAATTGATATGCGAGTGTTAAATTTTTGACAAATAACTTTAATTTTCACGTAATAGATTGTCGTAAATAATTCTAAATTTATTTTATCAACATGGTCTGCCGTTTGAAGGTTAAAAGTCAGTTACACGGTACAAATATTTTTTTAGCATAGGATCATTCCAGTAGTCAATGGTTAGTATGTGACTAAAAGAAATAAAAAAAGATTATAAAAGAGCATGAAAGTAGAAAAAGTTACATCAAATAATTAAATTATAGTAATATTCTGTTATTGTTGTTTTATTTTATTAGAATAAAAATTGTGCTTTAAATGTACCTATTCTTGGTTCCACTTGTGCCAAATATATTTTTTATTTTTCTGAGCATCTTCAAATAGGATTCATTGAAATTATAAGGACTGTTATTAATTAATACCACAGCAAGTGTTACGATAAAAACATCGATGGTCTTTGTGTTCCATATTATTACTAGAAATCTCCCTCGCGAGTCAATATACAACGCAGCGGTTAATATTCAGATTTTCTGAGAAAAACTGTTCGAACGTTTTCGATAGAACGCAGATAGAAGCTTCCAGAAAGTCTACGGAATGAAATTAACATCTGATTGCAAAGCGCGGGACATCGGATTCCCGAGGTGCCTTATTAGAAGCGTCCAGGAGCGCTGTCCTTCGCGGAGGTAAGACGGAAACGGGCGCACTATAAAATCTTCGTGGAATCTTTCTAAGAGATTAACGAGATCCACGTGTCTGGTATTATCGGCACGCACCCAAGACCACTTGTTCGAGGGAGCAACCTGTAGACACTGGCATACCGCACTGATCGCACAACAGAGCGTACGAGAAACCAAGTAGGAATTCAGGGTTAGCAGCGCGGCCAAATATAGATCGGAGTGTATGTGGGAACACGTGTACACGGCCATAAATATCTCGTTTACGTTTCGTCCGCGCAATAAGAGAACAATCCGTCCGGGGATGCACCGGACATAATTGGTTCCTAGCAGCGGACCGTTTAGCGCGCTCGCTATTTTTCCATGAAAATTGTCCACTTCATCTTGTCGGACATTTTAAGGAAGACCTTTTCAAAGTGGCGTTTCGAAGACCAACGAACCCTTCGAGAGATCAAGCAGTCACTCGCGAGTATTTAAAGCTTTGCCTAGCGATTATTATTGTCATTGGAATTTTTAGAGTATGATTTCATTTTTTATTTTGCTTTTTACTTTGTCTTTTCCCACTGAAACTTAGTGTGACCATATGGTAACTGCTAGAATTTGCACAGTTTTGTTTCAAGCATCGCTATAATGTTTTTGATGTGTAGTAAATTAAGAGTGTTAAAATACATTAAAATAAACTGTGTAAAAACTAACAGTAATATATGGATATTTAACAACGATTCAACTGAGGGACGTTGGAAATGTTTGACTTACATATTACCTAAATACCTTATCAAATATATTATAACAATACCTCATATAATGTTATAAATATAACAATACCTCATCGAAGTAAATAATCAACGAGTGAGAAACGATATTTAAGTAACATGATAATATAACTTTTCATCGCGAAGATAAACGTTCCCATTGTCAAATGAGTTGAGCAAAAGTTAATTCTCCGGTTAACAGGTGAAGGACCTGTAGGATTATGGAATTCTTTTCGAAATTTTCTAAGTGCTTTTCGTTAAACTCGTCGTGTTTACCGTTTCACGCGGTGTGCAACTTCCTCGAGGGACTTCGGAAGCGTCAAAGATCTCTGATAATTTGTTTGCCTAGGGTCTAGAAGGGTTCAAGGAGCTCTAGACTTGGCCCGAAGTTGTTTATGGGTGATTCGCTCGCAGACTAGTCTGTCGCAAGTAAGTAGCTAGGCGGGCATTCGAACGAAGATTTACGAGTCGGTAATAGCGTTTTCAGTTGAAGCCGGAAATATAAAGTGCATCGGAAGGGTTAAACGCGGCCGAGCAAACCTGTAAATATTCATTGCTTCCACCGAACCCGAACGGTCCGTCTAAAATATGGAATCACCTGTCTCCCGCGAGTTTCTACTCGCTAGCAGGTTCGAAGCGCTGCGGCGCGGCGTTCCTCGCGCCGTCCTCGAGCGGAGATAATTGTGGAAGATACTCGTCGCGTATGGCTCTCAGATGCTTGGTAGAATTCGGCGACACTTCCTACTTGACAAAATAAAGCGTCCCCTTTCCGTAGACGCGCCAGATGTCTCGGACCAACTCTTTCTTGCGTCATCTGCCGACGAACGAGATCGAGGGAGAAAGGGAAACGACGCGGCCTGTAGTCAGACACCGATAAACAGGAGTCTGTTTAAATGAAACAGGTAGCTCAGCGTTCCAGAAACTTTTAACCCTCGAGCGTCCAACACCAAGTCATATAGTAAAAGCAGGGAATAGAAAAAGACAATGATTTACGCTCCCGTAATATATATTTTCTTTTTTTTACTTATTCAATCTGATCGTCACTCAATAATCCGTAATATTGTGTAGGTGTAATTTTAATTATTTATATGTTAATTTTGAAGTATGTTGGTTGAAAGCATATCGTGCGGATCGAGTATGAATTCACCTCGTATTGCGCACGCTTCTAAGTTAACATTTTCCTGGATCCGCGCCCTTCGAAGTTTATCAACTGAGAAAAATCCACGCAGATGTCCACGCTTTCCCGATCGATACGAAAACTGAATCGCCTGGATCGGATAGGTACTTTTCGAGATAAAGATTTGTGGTGACAGCTTTGAATTTTTAGAAAAATAGACACATTTTCTTCGGTAATTCTCGGAACATAAAATGATCCGAGAGCTAGTTATAACGATAATAATTTATCGACGCCAACGGAAAACACTTTATGTTACATAGAAACAAAGTTTACTTTGTACAGTAAACAGTAAGATATTTATATTATAAAGAAATAACAAAATAATAGGAAAAGAAGAAAAATGTAATACAACGTGATATATGATACATCACGATAATGATAAGAGCAGCACGATAAACCCTTTGCCGTACTTCAACGGGTCAAAATCATAATTTCGAGTAAGAACGTCTTAATACGAATGTTATTCTGATGTTTCAATTTGAAAGTAAATTACGTTTTCTTCTTTATTATATATATATTATGTTTATTATCGCAAGTATTCAATGAAGTATGGGTATACAATAAATGCAAATTTCTTTCCTCTTCTTCCTCTTGGAAATTATTGTAATTGATGAATTTCTAGTCAGTACAACTGACAAGAAAATTGTATACTATGAGGTTAAATATAGCATGAAATTATTGAAAAAGCAAGAAAGTCGCAGAAACGATTTCAAATGAAGAACAATCGGTTTAGGGAATTCGTTTGACTGTAGAGAATGTGGTCAGATTCTGGTTGGAACATGATATTATTTCTTGTGTGGCGTACAAGGTTATGGAATTTAACCCTTTGCGGACGAAGTTACTCGACGAGAGATCGTCTCTGTGGAAAGAGATATTGATGTCCGTCTATATTTGTATTATTCTTCCATCCATTGTTGCAGCTTCCGTTACCATCGTCAATATTTAGTTCATCATTACTGCCACTATCACTGGGAACATTGAAACGTTTAAGCCAATACTTTGTTGTATATACTAATATATAAAATGCAAAAGAGATTAAAAAATTTTCTTTGAATTTTTCAGGCACTGTATGTAGGATATAAAATATGTAAAAAGCTTGTTGGTTTGTCTGATAGTACCATTACGAGACTGAAATTTCTCTTGGCTTGGTCATCATCTTACATTGTAAGTTTACTGTAATCGCGATATAAGACTACGATGCTAAATATCCTATTTTCCATTTTCTTTTTTTTCTCCATTTTTTCCTATTTTCGCTACATTATAATACTTGCCGACACGCGTCTGTAACGTTTGGAAAGGGTTAAAAAGGTGCATAGTATCGGAAGTGCAAATACGGCCACTGATAATCTTTTATAAGACTGGAAATAATGGAACAACCCGAACGGTGAATCTTGTAATCTCTCGTCAGGAGCAAACCACCGAACGAACCATCCCCGAAGTCCGTGTCGCGAGCCCATAAATCTGAGGGAAGGATTCACGCCTATCGGCGCTGCTCCGGCCCACGCGGGCGCACGCGGTTGCACGCGTCCTGCTCGTGGAAAGTGTCCAGTCTCTGGTGGATGGCTGGCGAGGGGGGTGGGGGTCGAAGGGTGACAACCCCCTCCCCTAGGTCGAATCCTGGCTGGGCCGAGCGCTCGAAGATTTGTCCCCTAATGTAGTCAGTGAGCCTCGGGGACGGCTCGACGATGGGGTTCGCAAGTAGGCGTCTAGAAAGTGAGTAATGCTCACGACAAACGCAGCCCCCGGGGGGCCGGAGAGGGGTTGGCCCAGGGAGAAGATCCCGGCAGATAGGGTGCTAAGCGACACGCTAAGACCGCTGACTATCTGCGTGTTTCCTCGAGGGTTGCTCCTCGCCCCTCTTTATCTCTCGGTCTTTTCCCGGTGTCGCTCGTTGTCACGTTGTTCCCTTATTCTCTGTTCGCTTTTCGAATCTAGGCGGAACACGGTTCAAATTATTTTCCAGATTTCCGCGTCGAAGCAACGCGGACCGATTCGGACGGGGACCGCCTGCGAACGTAGAACAGACGGCCAGCAGTGACGCGACGATAAGTCGGCCGTGCTTGATGTTGCTGTCGTCGTGGTCTCTTGGTCGTCGAAGAACGCCGCGGCGAGCGACGTCGAGCGATGTCGAGCGACGGCGAGCGACGACGAGGCGGAGTGCGTGGCATGAAGGCGGTCTTTGTGTTTTGCCGGAAGCATGGTTCGGCTCTTGATAGGCGACGTGTCTAAAGTGATTCTCGACATGCCGCGCCGCAACGCGCCGATCCCCCTCGGTTTCCTCGGGTTCGCGCGTCAACCGAGACCACGTGGTCCCTCTCGATGACTCGATCGAGAATTCTCGGTGTCCCCGAATCTCTTTTCTCGTCGATGATCAGCGTCCAGCGCCGTCGGAGAATCGCTCGGCCGTCTGGATCGTGACGGACGAGCGGAGAAAGGCGAAAGGAGGCGAGAAAGGGTGACGGGAAGGCAGAGATTAGACGGAGGAGGTTTTTTTAGACGATCACCGACACCCGTAGGTGTTAGCCGCCGGTGACTGATGAGTTTTCCGCTCGATTGGATGACGGCCGGAGCTAGCTCCTGCTCATTTTTCTGTCTTCCTTCGACAGGCGCGGACGTCGACCGCGTTCGACCTAAATCTGACACGCTTCCAACTGCACTGCGGCTTCTGCTGCGACGGACTCTGGGAATTTTTCGATCGAGACTCGAGAAAAACAACCATCTAGAGGCTACCGCCTCTATCAATTACCGACAGAAATAGCAACGTTGATAGCGCGGTGAAATCTCTGCTCTCCGAAGTCGAAAGGAGACACGGACTTGGACAAATTTTGGACACTGCTTCGGCCGAGCAGACACAAAGTGAGCTATTGTGGTTCGCCTCGGGGACTCGAACATAAGAGGGCCACTGTGCACTTTGTACGCACCCGGTAGACGCGGGGGAGTATAAAGACGTCCACGACCCAGACAGAAAACCGTAGCCCTTCTTGAAAATAATTTGAATAATCACCGGCCCGAGTTTTTCATCGGCGATGCTAAACAGCTGTTGTCTGCGCTCTCGTCTCCTCCTCGAGACAATGCAGAGGCTCCTTAATTTTCTTAAAAGACCGCTACGGTCCACGCTCCCCTCCCTCGACTGCTGGCCGATTAGGATGACAATGCAAATTTTTTTGCCCCTAAGTGTTCATTTCATTCGTTTAATGTAATATAATTTATTAACATATACGCATAAACATCCATTTTTACAATATTATACAATTTTATTTTAACAATAATAAAAACATAGGTCGTGCTGAATGGCAGAGAATCAGTGAATCAACTAAACAGTTTATAAAGATCTGTTTTAAATCTGGTATCATTGATTGCAAATCTTATTGTCGTTGATGTTAACGGATATGTATGTCCTTGCAAAACTGGTCAGTTGAACTAAATCTAAAATCGTTACTATGGCAGACAATTAATATCTTTTTATACTTAAATGTTATATTTTCCCTTGTTTTCGTAATATTGTATTAAATACTGTCACTTTTGATGGAGATTTTATTTATTGCTTTCGGTTAGGTATTTCTTCTTATATTTATCATTATAGTAACTCAATAACGAATTAAATTTTTAACGTTCTTATGAAATTTATAAATAGCACACATAGACCATTATAAGTCTGTAATGAAGGTCATTACTTAAAAAAAAATTTTTACTAAGAAATTTTTATTAGTTTTCTTCAGTTTCTTTTTGTTATAAGAACAATTTCTGTGATAAAGCATTAAAATATGATATCAATCCAAAATTATAAAGAAGATTTACGATTAACGCAGGCTCCATGCAATACAACCAATTGGTGCATGGTGCAAACGGCACTATTAAAAAGATTAAAATTTCGTTGTTACAAACGTCTTTCAAAGAGAAATAATTTGGAGACGCGTAATTTTTTGTTATCTTGTCCTAAACTAAAGTGTCTTATTTACGCCAGTTCTCCCCTATATTCGTTGCGGGCATAGAAGGATCATGGTCATCGTTCAATTTCGACAAAAGACAGATACAGTGTCCAGCTCTTTTCGAGCTGGCGTCTCTGCGATTGTTTTAATAGTCTCGGTTGATCTCGAACGTTTCATTTAGCCGTCGGAATTCAGGATCAGGGTCCTAATATCTCGGGACACGTTCTCCGGTGTCCTGCGGAGCACGTACGGCTTCTATTAACGACAGGGCGCCCCCCTTTTCGCAAAACACGGAACGGGGCTGACTCGGCGCAGCCCCGAGTAATAATTCGTCGGCCGAATTAGCGCCATAAGTTTGCCGCCGCGACAGCCGCGGGGACAATATTAATCTACTTTGAATTTATACACCGTGCGGTCTTCCGCCGAGTAACTTACTTCGTATCAAGTCCTCCCGCCGCTTTTCGATCTCTTTCTGCTCGGGAACGTCGCTTCTCGATCTCCGGAGTCTCGATCCTAGATTCGATACTCGTTGCGAGACGTTAGAGCTACTCGATGTTGTTCGAATCCTGTCAACACGTTCCGCGCTGAGGCTATTTGACGATTTTACATAAAGAACGATATATTGTATTATAATTCTTACAATGCAGATCTTTATGCCAAAGAATTTATTTGCATCTTTTTATCCAAGAATTTTTCGATTATCTGCATCGATTACAACAATTTTTTCATTTTTGCATCAGTTAATAATTTTAATGGACTGAAAACAATACGAAGAAGTCCTTAAATTCTTTTAATACTGTCATTATTATAAATTTCACCAATTTTTATTACAAATGCATAAAATCCACAATCTAGTTACGTGTAATTATTAGATGGTGAATCTTTATAAAAAATAAAAATTCTCTATTTTGATTGCAACGAAAATTTATTTTTATTCAATTTTGATAAATTGAAAGTAATCTAACAGTATTGTTAAATTTATTTTTACATTTATTTATTCATTGATTGTTTTATATTCTACCTATTTACTTTCATGATAAATGCGTAAAATCCGTAGGAAAGGATTAAGTAATTATTAATTGTTACATATTTGTTTCGTTCTATACTGTATTTTTCCCAACATCTCAATCGTACGTCCTAATATTTTTCAGTTCTAAAATTATTCTTAAATATGTTTATTCGGTGCATTAACCGCTTCACATCATTACAAAATTGCAATTGCGATAGTCATGGAACCGACTGAATTTCGTTTTAAATTCTATATATGCAGAGGAAATAAATAAATTACATTCTATTGCTTGGTGTTGAAAAGTGTAATTTGCTTACATAAACGGTGAAATATCTTTTTAAACATTTTCGCATAATCAAAAAACTAGGAAGTACTTGGTCCTCTTTATCAACGCCACCTACCATTTTTATTGCATTTAATTATATTCCGACATGCTGCTTTTATCAATGCCACGTTTCCCTACTCCGATTTTTCTTGAATTCATCATTACGTAAATATAAAATTAAAGTATTTACAAAACGCGGATAAAAATAAGACTGACAGAAATAATCATAAACAACTCAAAATTCTCATAATCGCTCGTCGTATGATGCGAAGAAGTTGAGTGTACATAAAGCATGTAGCACCGATGATACACGCTACATGGAATGTATTGAGAGTGTGGCTCTTGTTCTTGACGATTTTAACGTTTAAACGTCGCAATGGGAACGAATAAAACTAGTTTTATTAAGAAGAACTCGAAGAAGATCGGCGACGAACGAGTACACGGCGGGTAGACGAATATATTTCCATGTTTCCGTGGCTTTAATGGGACGATCGTGGAAGGGATTAATTTAATTTTCGAAGGACTCCGTCACGGGTACGGCGGTGCTCGCGTTTATTTACTCCTCGCCACGTATTAAGACGCGGTCAGAGAAGAGGGTGATATTCACCCCTTCGGTGTAGACAGATAAATAACTCGCGACGGCTTGGGAATAACTTGAGACGCTCGCTCGCGACGACATATCTCGAAGATTCCTGAAGGATCTCCGGACCATCCAGCGGCCGATTGATATCAAGAAACAGCCGGGATTCGACGAAGATTTTTCTAGGTGATAAGGTATCGGACGAGGCCAGAAGTGTTCCGCAAAAACGGCGGCGTGCCTGAAACGGCGTCCGACGCCTCGCATGCATTATGCGCCGCAGTGCAAGCCCGCGTTGCACCACTTACATCGGCCGCGCTTGAAAAAAGTTTATGTTAAGTCGAGCAACGCGAGACTTCGCTCCGCTCACGGGGATTAAGACATTCCCGGGCTAATAATTTTCATCCTCTGCCCGTAGATATTTTGTCCGCGGCACGGTCGCTTTTCTTCCTGCTCCGAGGACCCCTCGGGATCCTTCGAACTCGTTTCCGGACCGCGGAAACTCCGCGAACCGCCGTCAATTTCGGTCGCGAGCCGACTCGCGAGCGCGCAGCTTCCAGATTTCTCACGGTCCCGCCGAATTTTCTACGGGGAACGAATTTTCCTACGGTCAATAGGTGTCAGGCCGAGGGAACGGCGTGCCCCAAGGTGCGCGGCTCGAAACCCAGCTCTACAATTATGAGCCATACCACGTCGGGGCGAGCCTCGTAACGAACTCACTATATTGCCCGGCATTTCAAAACTGGCCGAAGCGTAGACGCTCTTTACCTTGCCCCCCTGCCCCCCTCGCTCGAAACGGGGCCCGCTGTTAGGCCTGAGAATAATGTTTCGGAGACGAAAGAAAGAAACTTCGGGGAACTCTGGAACGCGCGCAAACTCCCGTGCATTCCCGATCCCGCTGGTGACCTCGATCGGCGAACTTGTCTTCTGCGAACCCGGTTCAACCCCCTGGACTGCTCCGGTTCAACCGAGATCGGAGATAGACTCGAGGAACCTCCTGTTGGCTGTTTGTTAACAGCGAGACCGTTTCGCGGAGAATTTAGTGCGGAAACGCGGCTGACCGGATATTTTATGTATTTATTGACGGGCATCTTGTCTTCTATGTGCATTGATAGGAATGATCCAGTGATGCACAGGGTGCCCCGGGCTTTTTCGGGCAAACGATATCAACATATTTTACAAGCGAAAATAAAAAAAAAGTGTCATATAAATATAGACTGAGAAGTGCTTTATTGAACATTTTCAAGAAAAACACGAAATAATAACAGACTGATCGAGGATATTTATCTGCATGCGTTAGTTCAATTTCAAAGTGTTATCCGTTTTTGAAAGTACGGCGTTGGCGTCTATGAAAAATTTTGCAAATTACCGTGGAGCTGATTACCGTGACGTGGCCAATTGCTGTACTTTTGCTTTGTTTTCGATTTTAATCAGCTTTATATTTGTCGAATAAGACGTATTAGAAATTTCCATGAAAAAAATGAACAGAATCAAAGAATACAGAAATGTAATATGTCTTACTCGACAAATATAAAGTTAATTATTTCTAGAAACAAACCAAAGGCACAGAAATTGGTCACCTCACAGTTACCGGCTTCACCACTCTATATTCGCTGAAGAAGAAAGAGAAAATCATACAATTGTTAATAAGGTTAAGAATGAAGCAGAGATCTGCAATTTTTCAACCGACCGATTATGTTTGTAAGTTCGTTTCACATAAGGATAATTGTATTTCTTAACAGGTTGAATGCCACGCCAATTTTGCCGGGATTATCCGTGGCGCCACGATGAAATTTCCATTTGGCGATACATATAATGTTGAAATATTATATACAATAGATAATTTACAACGTATAAACATGTTTCAAATGTTTTATACTGCATCCATTTCTTCATACCACTACATCAACGATGATAATAATAAGAAATTATAAGTGTTGTCTTTTGTCTAACTTTCTTATGTTTTTTTCAATCGGAGCACGCCGGTCACCGGTGGCCCCCATGGCGTCACAGCCAAGTTAGGTGCCGGTCACCGGTGACCCCCGCGGCATTCAACCTGTTTAGTACCATTGATCGATCCAGTTTATATGCACAGAAGCGGACAGATCTATGGTAGACTTTCTTGATTATTGTTACATGTCTGATGGTAACCGAGGACCCTATGTAGCATTCTAGAGCACGGGGTGAACAAATATAGTGTATAACGTAGGGTGAAACCAAAAAGTCTCTTTCACATGTAGGACTCAAGCAAGCGTACTTCGCTTCTCTCCTTCGGGATCTCGTGTTTGCCATGGCGAATAGTTGAATATTACTTGAGAATTTGAAATCGAGAAGATAGTTCCGGCCAAAGAGACTATCCCGGTGAATCTCTGGGATTCCTCGGCTTGAAAATAAATCATATCGCAGTAGCTAGCAGGAAACAGCGACCAGATGTGGCTCGGCAGCGCGGGACATGTGTGACCAGGCCATCGGATGACACTCGCTATATTTAGTTCTGTGGGAAAAAGGGGTTCCGCAGACATAATTACACCTACGCGAAAGTCGCTCTGAGAAACCGTCTCGCCTCGATCTAACGTTTCGATCCTCGATCGTCTCGCCCTTTCCCCCTGTCCTCGTAGACCTTCGCGATGATTAGTATTCATCGATAAGCGCTTCTAGTCTTGTCCCTGTCTCTACGCGAACCCGATCGCAACGCATTTTTTCATCCGCCCGTGGTTTTTGCGAATCTGTTTCTGCCGCAGTAAGATCGAGGAATCGCGACAAGGGTGAAACAAAGCGGATCGGTGTCGTCTTTCTGTTCGAATCTTGTTTTTTAGTTGGCTTTATCGGCTCGTGGGAGAACTAGTTATGATTCGGCGATGAAACGACTTCTTACGGAAGGGTTGAAGGGTTAATTGGCCGGAGGATCGCTGGCTGCGAGGAAAATAAACAGTTTCTGACTTTGTGAACATTTGGTGTGACCAGAGGGACGGACGGTTCCCCGGGCGAAACGAGTGATCGAGCGATCCACGTGACTTCGGTTCCATGTGGAACGCCTCGAGATCCCACGTGTGATCCACGGAGACGCGTGGGAAGACGGTCTTGCGGACGTCGCCAGCTGTTCACACGTGTCCTTTATGTGCATCGCTGAATATCCACTCTTTTTTGTTCTCTCGATAGCCCCGGCGAGAAAGATCTTTAAATCTATTCCCTATTCGCTATTCGCTATTCCACGCGTATCTCCAACGTTACGCGGTTTCTCGCTATCATTCAACGTTTTCTTCTGATTTCAGATCGACACACCGATAGAAAATGAAGCGGACGTCGAGTCGGATGTGAACAACCCCGAGTCAACCTCCCCGGAAAAGGGTTTCAAGGGTGAGTGGTAGACCCTTCAAAATTATACCGAATTATTCTCCGGTAATTCTAATAGCATGCAACGGGCCTTTCAGTCTTTGTGTTTCACGCTCCGCACTCCCTGTAGAATTTCACTTTCGACAACCACTGCAATCCTCAAAAATCTCGATCTCCCACGCATGAGTTAATTTCCCGAAATCCAGTGATTCAAGACTCGAGCGAAAGTACAGTCTTTACCACAGAGAATGCACAGTGAAATGTCACGCGTTAATCTTACACATTCTAAAAGCAGGGATTTGGTTAAACAGTAAACTGTTTTTGATTAACCAATTAACTGTTTTTGAGTAATAATATGGAACATTACAATTGATGTTCTTTATTAAATTATACGTTTTACAAAAGTATTGTGTTTGAACGAAATATGAAAAGAATCAAACTTATATAATTACGGTAACTTAAACAGTTTTTAAAAATACTGCAACAGCGCTAAGTGATTAATGATTTCATTTGCAACTAAAATATACGTGCACGTGTTTGGCCCATATATCCGTGTTACAATCCGTGTAGTTTTAAATACACGAGTACACGTGCTGCGAAATGCACCTTTCCATCTTAAAATATTCGTATCTTTATTTATAATATATTTAATTTTACATAAATAATTTGTAACAGAGATACAACCTATCAGGTTCTAGGTGAAGATAAGAAACGTCACGATTTTGTTTAATAACGTTTAATCTATTATTAATAAAAATATTTACAGAAAATGTGAACACTTTAGTTGCTTTAACAGAAAATAAACATTATTATGTGCGATTAATCGTCATATTTCATGTTTTCACCTGAAATCTATTAAACTGTATCTGCATGGAAAATTACTTAAATTTGACGTAAAATTGAAACGTTCAATCATTTATTAATACATTTATTAACATCTTCAGTGATTCTGGCACATATGTGTGCGTTTAGTTTTCTTAAAATTATAATTATTCTAAGTGTAAGGACAATAGGAATCGGTTGAAAAGCAATTCACTACAGAATCCCTGAAGAGGTCAATAACATTATATTGAGATGTTACGCGAATTAAAACTCGGATATATTAACTACTGTGTATTGCTACTCAATTACGCGCATCTCCAATACCGTCGGAACTTAAGTAGAAGCACAGCACCCCTTCCCTCGGCCAAGAATTTATTATATCCTCGACTGGAATGAAATCGATGCAAATTGCTCCGAGATCCATATCGGAGGACGAATCAATTATAAAACAAATTAATAGATTCCCGACTGGTCGAAGAAAGTCGCGCGGGAAAAAACTACCCCCCGGCAGGAAGGAGAAGTCGCTGGTCGCGAATCGGAAGTCGTGAGATCTAGTGTCTGCCCGGGGTTGGTTCGAATTAAGTCGGTCGCGTTTAGACGCTCTTGCCGATCTCTGACGAAACCAATCCACTTAACTCCCAACCCCCGGCACCCGGCCCCGCACGCCCTCGGCCGAGGAAGGAAGGTCGTCGAGGTTTTGTTCCCGAACAAAAATCTGACAAATATGCCGCGATTTGCCGAAGAATGGAGGCGAAGTGCACCCGGCCACCCCTCGTCGCTTCACTCCGTCTCCCTCCCCGTTATCCGGAGGATCCTTGTCCCTCGCAGAGCCACCCCCCTCGGCTCCTGCCGGCCGGGTTTCCTCCGCGAAGAGGGCGGCGAGCAAAGGGTGACTCTTAAATTACTTAGACCGAACAAAACGTAACAAATGACGGCGAATCGGGCCACTTATGCGATATTGGCCCATCACCGGCACCCACGTATATTGATACGTCGCATTAGGGCTGCCAGACACCCCCTTGGACGTCTTCTTCCTTCTCTGCGATCCCCGCGAAGACGAGTGGCCGCGTTTCTGGCATTCTGATGGAACTCTGTCTCTCTTGACAAGACCGCGTCCCTTTAGTCTTAGCTTTCTGCCGCTGAAAGGGTTTATCAATCTTCTCTTGTTTTCGGATCCGGTGCAGCAAGATCGCGGATAGATCGCTCTGGATCAAGCGTCGGCAATCGTTCGGGTCAGTGGTATTTCAGTGAACAATAATACACTTTATCGAGAGAATAATTACGATTTCAAACTTGGCACATAAAAATTCAAATTACAATTAATGTAACAACTATTATCAGTAAAACGAATTATTGTACCAAATTGTTATGAAAGCAAATATAGTTCTCCAGTTATCAAATGCGTCGTTTGGTCATCTACGGATCATAGGTTGTTGACGATTGTTTTAGAAATGTTGAGCAACGACGGGAAGAATTCTTTCCTCGTCAAGGGAGAGCACTCGCAGCGAGAGAATTTCTCACGGGGTTGGGAGCTCGTCATCCCCCGCAACCCCTCTCCTCACCGCTTTCGGTTATTAATGGTTTTCGCGAAACTCGGTTCATTAAGGAGCTCGCGAAACTCCGCGGCACATTCACCAGAAAGCCGCCCCGGTGGGGGGCTGCAAACGCGTCAAGTACCGTGGTCGTGCCGGAGATTAGCAACGTATATTATTTTCTAGGACAGCGACGCAACTCTCCCTCTCTCTCTCCCTTTCTCACTCTTCAAATTCTCGAAACTCCGCCTTCCGACCGCTAGAAAAAGCCGCCGTTCGATAGACTGGCATTTTTGAGGGGCCGCGGGACAAAGCTCTGCCGGCTCGGAGAGATAACAATTATCCTTGACCCGTTCGCGAATCACGACGCTTCCCAGCGCCGTATCAATTTCCCCCTCCCCTCCCTCTCGTGGGCAGCTTTTTACCGGCCGCTAGAATTACACGCGCTATTATCGCAAAAAAGCTCCGGCCAGATAAGAAGCGAGATCCGCGCGCGAGCAATCCGCCGCTCGCGGAAAGTAAGAGATGAAGACATTATCGTGATCGTTGGCCGCGCGTTTAAGACTCGCAAGAACGCAAAGAAGACGCGGACGGACGGCGAGCGAACGAGCGAGCGAGCGAGACAGAGAGAGAGAGAGAGAGAGAGAGAGAGAGAGAGAGAGAGAGAGAGAGAACGGAGGGGCCGGGGGAGAGGAGAGGGAGCAGGACGCACCTGTCCATTGGTGCGCTAACAAGGGACGTCACCCGAGTGCGTGGAATCGAAACTGCCCTGGAAAAATATGTTTCCAGCCATTATAGGGTAGAGGAGGCAATTACTGTGCCATGTTGGCGGACTTCGGGCGTTTCCGCTACTAAAAACAGTTTTAGCAATTTAATTGACGTTTCTTGAGAATTTAGAGATCAATTTTAAAGTTTGTTTTATCGATATCGATTTTCTTATAAAGGGATGTCGCGTCTTCTTTGAATATCAGGAGAAAGGAAGATAGTGTGCCGGCGCCTAGGGTTTACAGTTACCAATGATCTACAAAGATCAGTTACTGAGCCTTGGTTACTGTGCTACCTCTCTGAATGGAATACTGTGCTTCGGTTACTTTAGTGTGCTCCCTTCCTAAATACCGAATCTTTATAACCACTCGCAATAAAAATTTAACACTTACTTGAATGAAGAATTTTTATAAATCAAAGCGTAATATCATAATAAGACACTTAGAAGTTCGTATTTATATTTCTCCTCTCTAATAATGTGATAGAAATGATTTGAGATTTGAGGTTATGTAGACCTATCCCAAGCGGCGCAGTAACCGACGCATCGAACGTAAAGTAGATTCAGTTACTGTGCACAGTAAACAAAGTATTGAAATTGAAACTACAAAAAACAATTCAAATAAATAATCACTGTTCAGTTTCTCAGAAATCTTAACCCTTTACGTTCGAAAAATGATTCTAAACCGCCACTAAAAGTTCTTTTATCGTATTCTAAATAATTTTTAAATCATCAAGATTATTTACATTTTAAGAGACTGACAAAAACGTTGCATGTGCCATAAGACTCAATTTGAAAAAGTGAGATTTAGAAAAGCTAGTTTGCTTAACCAATACAATTGACAGTACGAGATCTTTGCTAGAACGATTTATTTTACCGAATATCGCCGATTATTCGTTCAATATTTTCTTAAGCGTTCTCACAAACTTTACAGAAAATTCCGCAAATTTAGTATAAAAGAATTGAAACATTATTAGTTGTACCCTAAGAACTTCCGTGTTTTACATTATTTAATTTTCACAAACAAGTAATTCATTCAAGTCAGATAAATTCTAATACATCTTATTCGATAAATATAAAGTTTATTATGCTTGAAGATAAATTAAAGGCCACAAGAATTACGCCACAGTAACTGGCTCCACTATCCTACCTCAACGATCAGTTTCTTTGGCGTTCGAGGGGATGGAACGGGTCGCCCCATCGATTGTCATTGCCTCGAAGCGTCGATAAAAATCGAAACTCCTCGACCAGAATCGCCGGAATGCCCTGCGAAATTCAATTTGCGATTCTTGCCTGCTATTGTTTTAATTTCGAACGTCGCAGTTAGGTCGGCCGGTCGTATAAATTCTGCGGCGAGTTCACGGGACGACCGGGACGAGTCGGTTTCGAGGGCTTTTTCCTCGGACTCGCGGCATTCTAGGCCAAAGGAGATAATGCAATAATAAGTATAAGTTAGGTAGGGGGGGAGGCCAGGTCTCGGCTCGAGGAACCGGTGCTCTCCTCGCAATCTTCGGCTGCCGGCTGATTATTATGTCGTTCGGAACGGGCCCCGAGCATTTTCACGAGCGGCCCGAATGGCTTCGTTGCGTTTTCTCGCGGGACTAACTCAGTTCTTCTGTTCTTGTTGCTCTCGGGGGTTGCCGGTTTTTGAGCCGAGCTATCGATGGAACACGCTCCGAACGGAGACCGTAACCGAGTCCTTGGGGATCCGAGGGATTGCTCCTCGGGTGCAAACGCTTCGATGAAACTGTCCGATCTCGATATTCGATCGAATTTAAATTGAATTCGCTGTCGCGTGGACTATGTTCGCGGAATTACCCTCGTAATTGAAGATTTTTAATGGAATATACTAAATACTAGGGTGTCCCATAAATTTCTTCCTTTTCTTTTATGGGAAATGAATATACGATACTTGTTGTTTAAGATTGATTTATTATGTTATATATGAACCGTTCTGCTCTATTATCTTCTTCCATCTATCAGGAAATCTCATTATGCTTTCTTTCCAATATTGTTGAGGCTTACTTACAAAATACTCATTGAAGTGCTTTTTTATTTTTCTTAATTTCTTTTATTTCTTACAGCTCTATCTCTACGGCACGTTCCAAATTGACGCATGTTAAAAAAAATAAACATTTTGTAGTAAAAGTAATTTATTTTTAAAGGAATATTGGCATACAGATGTATTGATATCAAAACATTTATATTAACATGATACGATATTTTATAAGTCCTTTGGCGAGGAGTAAAATATTATCTGTATCGTGAATAAATAAAAGAAAAAATAATAGCACTTTGGCACGAGCTGAATTTTATATCATTTTTGAATCCGAAAGGACATGTACCCTTTTTCTTTTGAAACGTAAATTCCGGAATTTTTCCTCTTCGCTGTCTGCTGATTCTTCTATCTGCATATTTTCATTATATTGCATAATTTCAATTTCATGTTGCGCTTGATGAAGCTAGTTTCACCCGTAACAAGAGATAAAACTAACCGATTTCCAAATTTTTCTATGTGAAATTGAAAATGCTTCATATTGACGCACTTTGTAAACCTAGTGTTTAACCCCTTGCACTACACTAACAAGTCAGACTCGTGACAAAGATTTCATGAAAGATCTACTAAATGTGAATATCATTAATTTCTTTTAAATCGAAATCAAATTTAATTCTTCTGTTATCAAGGTGTAAAAATGAAAGTAAATAAAAATAACAGAATAAACAAATGTTGTTTGATCCTGTTAGGGAAAATATTAGGAACAAATAAGTGTTAATCAACGCAACATGAAAGGAGTCGTGGTGTAACGGGTTAAGAAAGGATTTCTTTCATATCGCTGAAGAAGCAAATCGTACGTAAGAAACGATTTATAAGGCTCGTCTTCATAAATAGGTGTGGAACCCAAATTTCATACCGATTCGCATCTCGTACCTTCTTTAACCCTTTCGAAACGAGTGCCGGATATATCTGACATCCATACGACGACCGGTATGGACGAGTGCCTGATATATCCGGCGTTTGTACGATGATCGGTGTAAATATCAGAATTTTATATCTCTTAATATTAAAGTTGAAAGCAACATTTTTTGTTTAAAAAAAAAAACACTGTTTTATTAAGCACAGTTTTTATTTAACGCTTAGGACAATCTTTATATACAGGAGGACTGATTATGTGCCAATTTTTGGCGCGGCGCTTTGTACAGCAAAAGTGTCATGGAGGACAGAGTGCTCGTACCGAAAGGGTTAAATGCTATGTACCTTTGTCCTGAGAATGTTAGTGGCATCCATTATATCAAAGCTTTTCAGTATGCACACTGGAACCTAATCGCTGCGGTTTTCATCTTTCAAGTTAAAATCAGCTCTAGAGTCAGCTCTAAATTTCTTAGAACAATTGTGGACGGCCCTAATAGTTGTATTACCACATCCGTGGAGTATACAAAACTCATCTGTAATGTCCTTTGCACTATTATCTTTTTTAAAGCAATGAAGCATAACACGCCTCAAATGCTTTTTTAGACAATCCATATTGGACGTCGTAGAAAGCAATTTTAAAAGAGTCTTTGTCATAAACGAAATGCACTTTGAAAGAGTTCTGGGACGACTGAAACTGATGCCATAAAGAATTAGAATTTTCACCTTGTACTGTAAATAAATATAACCACAGCATACTTAAGTAGTTGTCTGCTATAAAACAAACAGGTTAGAACAAAATATTTACGTAGCTCTTTTTTCTCTCATAATAACAAATTATGATATATGGTTGTACTAGAGATATGTATATACATCGATGTTTAAAATCCTTAATAATAAATTGTTGAGATCGTTAGACGAATAACAGTGAAATATAGACGATTACAATGTTAAAATGAGTCTCGTACGTAAGCGTATGTCTGCCATTGAATATGCAATGGCGCTGCACAGTCACCATTTGAGTGCAAAAGGTTAATCTACATAATTATTGCAAAAAGGAAGTGCCTGCTGTTTTGTTTCTGTTTCTTGCAATTCTCTTTCTTGCACAGTTCCACACGTTGTAGGTTAAATATAATTCAGTGATAAATAACAGCGTATGCAGGTGATTTATTCTTTAGTTTATTTTGAAAGCTAGATATGTTCAAAGTGTTTCCCATTACATACTAACGATACGTATACATAAATATCTTCTTATGTCGATAAGAAAGGAAAATAGTAAAAAATTAATTTCTGTCGCTTATGTTTCTCTTTGTTACAAACATTTTTGTATGGGACACGTACTTTACGAGAAAAATTAAAGTGAAATTATTTAATAAGTCACTTTGTGTATTCAAAAGATACAAAAATGTCTATTAAGTTGATCGTACAGAAAATATAAAACAGTCGGAGCTCCGATTTTCAGTTGTTGCATTACTATAGCACCGCCGTTACTAGGCCAAGTTTATAATTTTTATTTATAAAATCCAAGACCTTTGGATATTTAACTTGATCTGTGTAACATAATAAAACGTATTCTTCACAAATGAAAGTTTAAATTTCATTTATAAAAATGGTATATTGATTTTAATAGCAATGCGCCGTGGTAAATATTTAACTGAAGAAGAAAAAGATAAAACTTTAGCGTGCCAAGAGGAAAAAGTGTACGAGAAATTGCTTAAAAAATGGGACGATCGTGTACAGTCACCTTGAATTCCTTAAGTAACCCAGTTAATTATGGTGAAAGTAAAAAAGGTGGACCAAAGAAAAGATTGGGTCGCCGCATTGATCTGATAATTATACATCAACCAGAAATTCGTCAATAAGCTATAATTAAAGTAAAAATGTTTTAAATCTTGATATCTTTCGATCGGCTGTACGTAGAATTCTAATAATAAATGTTAACATGATAAAATAAAAATTAAATATGGCGCATAAACTTTTACCACGACATCAACTTGCGAAATTTGAGAACGCTCGAGCAAATAAGCGTCGACATTGGAAATGCGAAAGTTAATTTTAGCTGTTGAACTGTTCGACTTATTTTTATCGATAATCAGCTAATATTTGTTTCGTTAACAATTCGTCCTGGCGAGATTGAGAAAAGAACCGCGTTTCTTTTTAAAAAGAAATTTCGGCAGTGATAGTGTGATAATTTAGAGGGCATTTTGCATAAATGGCATGTTGAAACTAAGTTTCTCTTCAAACACGGAAGTATAGAGTACATCAGCATAATGCGAAATAATTTATTGCTATTTATTAACGCAAATAACACCGTGGAATGGATGTTCCAACGAGTCCACACCAGTCGTAGATCGTTGGCATGGTTTCAGTCAAATGGGATTAATGTCATCAAATGGCCAACGTGTTCTCTTGATCAAAGTCCAATAAAGAACGTCCGAGCGTAATTGTATGGAAGGTTTATACAGAAATCGACAGTTTCAAAACGTTGTAGAGCTAATGAAATACTATAATTGCGGCTAGCAATGATTTCCGTAAAGAAACTTTTCAAAAACTCATTGAGAGTATGTTAAATAGCATTTTTCAATTAACAACCAAAAAAAATGGATCTATTGCTGTTAATTGAAACCTTTAATAATGTGGTGCTGTAGTCGTGAAACGATAGAAAAGTCGTTAGAAAATTATAATAGAATTCATTCGATGTTCATTTATTATACTCTTCCACCTCAAAAATGCGGTAGTGCTACAGTTATGCAATAGTGACCGCAATGCTTCACTGAGAATGATTGAAGCGGCGATGCACATCAACCGAGAGACGATTCGGATCATTCTTTGTGTCGTATCCGTCTCGATTATCAAGATCCAGACAGTTGAACGCAGATACACGATACCGCTTCATCTCACAAGTATCTCATTGTTCGTCAATTTTTGCCCAGAAATTAAGTCTGCGTGCTCAATAATGCGCAATAATCTGCTACGTTCTCTCTCTATTTCCGAAATTGAAATTGAACTTGAAAAGATGCTTTTCCAAAGACATTTTGGCCAATTAAATACCTTTAATACGCGAACTAGAGGTAATACCGCAAAATAAGTCAAGTTATGCTACAATAACTGCATTGAAACAATCGGAATTTATTTTAAATAAAACAACATGAAACTTTGTGTATCTTGTTTTCATCGTGTCTTATTATTCCAGGCTTAAAAATTAATTATCGCACTGCGTATTTTATAAAATTGTCGCATTTGAAGAAAATATGAAGAAAATCAAAGATATATAATATAATTACAACAACTTAACCTCTCCAGGGAAACTGCCACGTATGCGTACGTTTAATTTTTTTTAAATTATGATTATTCTAAGTGTAAAGAAAATTTGAATGAAACGGGACGGATGATAAATAAAAAAGAAATAATTAAATAGATTGTTCGTTACTATCAAAATTCAACCCTTTTCGAAGTAATCGCAACAGCTAACGAGTTAAAGGCTCAGAAATCCTAATTATTATAGTCACGAAGAAAATAATACCTACGGGGAAATTGCGAAAAATATACAAGCTAGTTTCAAGTGTCCGAGGAGAGTACCGGAAGTAGGGAAACGAGAAACGAGAGCGATGGCGGTGAAATTGATGAGAACGTCTTAGCCGGAGGGCTCGAACTTTTCTCTTTCCTCCTCTGGCGCGCCTTTGTCTCCTCTTTCGTTTCAGTTGACTATGACAAATAATTGCCGAAGCTTAACATAAGCCAGAGGCGGTATACTTAGCTAATAGCAAAAAAGGGAGGGCAACGGAGGGGAGGTTTCACGCGTGCACGTCCACCCGGCCGCGGAATCAGAGGAGACCTCCGCTTCCTAGTCCTGCTGCAGCTCGCCGTGTCCTCCGGCGACCAGCATCTGGCGTTTCCTGTAAAAACCGGGAAACATCCGCGGGGAAAAATCTGCAATTTTTTCGCGGAAGACACACCGGTGTGCTGCCTGCAACGCGTACTCTTCTCTCGAGTCATCGCACGATGCAATTTTTACGGCTTCGCGTTTCCTCGAAATTCCGAATTTTTCGTTACTACCTTCTTCTCGGTTCGGTATCACGCAACGAACGCCTCGGATATTCTGATACAGTTTTTGATACTTCTATCATCGAGCGAAGGAACCCTTGGCGATTTGCCGATATTTAATCAATCTATGAAATTAATCGTGGATCGTCGAGTAAAAGAAATTAATTGTCGAAAAATTGGCGGTCGATTCAATGGATCGATCAAACCATTCATCCATCGCGAATTAGCACTTTGAATGCCACGCCAATTTTACCGGGATTGTCCGTGGCGCCACGATGAAATTTCCATTTAGCGATGTATACAATGTTGAAATATTATATTCAATAGATAATTTATAACGTATAAACATGTTTCAAATGTTTTATACTGCACCCATTTCTTCACACCACTACATCAACGATGATAATAATAAGAAATTATAAGTGTTGTCTTTTGTCTAACTTTCTTATGTTTTTTTCAATCTGGGCACGCCGGTCACCGGTGGCCCCCATGGCGTCACAGCCAAGTTAGGTGCCGGTCACCGGTGACCCCCGTGGCATTTAACGTGTTAATAAATATTAGCCATAATGGTATACTTAATCAATCGAATTTATATAATCACCGATTTTTAAACGATCAATTTTCTATGATGTGCGATCAGTGATTTATTTTTTCGCTCGATGAAATCAATCGTCAGTTTGTTCGCGGCATATTTGAACTCTTTCTTTAACAGAAGTTTAGAGAATAAATTGATCCATGTTGCAGAGAAATTTCGTTGCGTTTCAAATTAAACAAAATTGATATATTTTTATTAACAAAGTAATTACATATCGTAAAAGCAAAATAAAATAATAATTCAATTGAATTTGTTGTTATTGTATGAAACTTAAGTAGTCCCACCGTGTTGCACAGGTTCATGAGTGGTACATACTTATTTAACACATTCTTTTCCCATAGAAAAACAAAACTTTCGCTTGCAACAATTGATGAATCTGTGGTGACACGTTGAAACTTGCCAACATAAGAGAACAAATTTTTTAACATTCATTGATGCTGTTACCAACAACTTTACGTAACTGAAACCTAATATAAACTTGTACACATGCAGCTATTGCAATATTAACAGTTGGGTCTAAAAATGTGCGATTTAATCAATTAATCGAACCCATACTACCAGTTTCGTGCAAAAAAAATTTCGGAAAGTAGCCGTTAATTACTCATCCGTTCTACGATTATAATTAGAAGGTGTGTTATCGTTGATCGCAATTACCGACTAAGCTGAAGATTTAATTGCGATGAACGACTAAAGTAGAAATTGAACAGTGAAATGTAACGAACGATTGACGTAGAAATTTGATCGTTGCCTAGATTTTTATCGAACTCCGCAACAATCGTCTCGGAGATTTTGATACAATTTATGCTTTGATCTCGGACGGCGGAAAAACCGACGTTTCGCGTCGCATTTTTTCGTCCTTCGAACAGAAAATCCCGGAGCCCGGTTCTTTTTCCTATTGTTTTCCAGCAAAACCAATCGTCGATCGGCTTTTTTTTGCGTAACGCGGCATATCGAGAAAGGATTCCGCGGCCGAAGACAAAAGAACGGGTGAACGGCGACCCGGTCCGTTTCCTGCTGGCCGGAAAAACATTTCGGAAAAGTCAGTGGAGCGCGAAGCGCATTTCATTCGGCTCCATGGTCGCCGGGATCGGATCCACATAACGCTCGCGTCGTGAAAGGAACGGCGGACCCTTCATAAAACAATAGAAGTCAACTCGGAGAGCGTTTCCTTGGAGGGAAGTCTGTTTCGGCCACGAGAAAAGCCGCGATAGAAGATTTCTGAAGCGCGTGCGTTTCTTCCCGCGAACGTTTTTCCCCGTGAGATTCTAGTCGAACGTACTTCCGGACTTCCGAGAGAGCAACGCCGACGACGATTCCTTTCTTCTTCGAAAGCAAAGGGCGTGGTCGGATTTTTGGAAAAGAAACCGCGGACGGATCGATGGTTGCGCTGCGAAACGCGAACTCTCTTCCGTTTTTCGAATCGCAACTTTCAGCCGTGTCGCGTGGAGAATGAGCAATCTGCTTCTTGTAGCTTGTCTTGTCTGTTTTCTGCAACCTCTGTTCTTTCTTCTAAGCACGCTATTGTCTCGCATGATCATCGCTTGTCAGTTTTATCCGTGCGCTCTCTTAACATTCTAACCTCGTTTCTTTCACGTCGCGCAAAGAAAGACAGAGAGAGAGAAAGAGAGAGAAGGAGAGCGGAAACGCCGATCTCGCTCGATCCGATTGATCGATTAATAATGATCTGCTTGTTCCAGGAACGGAATTAGTGCCGAGCTGATCTGCATCACCGAGGATCACGGGATAGCCGATCGTTTCGTGGCCAGGCGTGCAGTGATGATAGCTGATTTAATATAAAATATTTTTATACACGAGTTGATATAATATTCTATATATAGATATATAAATAATCTGTATATATATATACTATATTATATGTATATGTTAATGCATACTGATATGTTAACGAGAGTGAGAGTGCGCGCGCGCGTGCGTGTGTGTGTGTGTGTGTGCGAGAGAGAGAGAGAGAGAAAAAATACCGTGCTTCGTAGCATCGACGACGCCAACACGAGTTGAGTATAATAATAAATCCAGGAGAAAATGATAGAAAGAGAGAGAGAGAGAGAGAGAGAGAGAGAGAGAGAGAGAGAGAATGTGTGTTTCGTTTTCAAATAGTTAATGCCACTGGCTACGAACATTTACGCGAACGGGAGTTTACGCAGAGTTATCCAAAGACGACATCGCCTGTGTGTAATCGTTGGGTCTCTCCTCGTGCTGGTCATTGAAATGATCGGCGAAGAGAATGAGGAGGAAATTAATTAATTGAGACAATAATGTCTAAGGTTGTTTCGCATCGTGGCTTCTAGAAGCGCGGAAATATTAATTTATTCTTGGAACCGATCGAGCAACTCCTTGAGCACACGGTGTCCCAATGATCCTGGCCCAACGGTGATCATCCCTTGACGAGTAGAACCGGTCGGTCACGATCAGACCAGAACCGAGACTCATTTCCGTGACTTACCGTCGGATTTTGTACGCAATTCGTTGGGACATCGCGCGTTGCTGTCTTTAACACGTTCGCCGCCGCGTCACCCATATCTAGCTGACATTAATTTCTGACCAATTTTGAAAATTTATAAATATGAAATTTTTAGTTTTATTCTAATTAATTAAGTTGCTTTAATTATATGGGGATTTTGGTGTCCAATTGTCGGCGACGAACGTGTTAACCGAGGTGCTGAGTAGATTTACGGGCGTAAGTTTTCGCGAAACTTTATACATATATTCGTGCGGGAAGCGTTGAGGACGCGGCCCACGAACGCGTGCCGTCGGTTTGTATAGTTGATCATTGTACGTCTCTGGGGAGAGAGCGAAAGAATGCGTGAAAGTATTTACGGCGTTTGATGAGGAATCATACGACTGCCTTTAGCGTGGTCACCGATCGTGATGTGTTCTCTGCTGTACGGGATGGTGTGTCGCTGTTATCGCATAGAGAATGGTGTGCGGGTGCGCGCGGACGATCTAGGGATCGTAGGAGTAATTTACTGTTCGTCGTAGATACTGGAAATAAAAGGCACAGTAGTACTGACCATGCACATTAATCCCAGTCGTTGATTCGATCCTTCCTTTTCAACCAATCGACGATCCAGCATTCATATAAGCAACACGATCTTTATCGTATGATCGATTTAGGTATCTCCGTATCACGCGTAACTTAAATCTCAACGTAAATTACGCTTTACATTTTACCACGTTCCATGCCACGTGTACCATCGATGGTATATGCTTACATATTAATTTAGTACGCTATAAAGATAGTTTACAAAAAATTTAGAAGTAAAGAATTAATTTTATTTTAGTCAGCTTCATTGTTATTTGATTATTTCTACTGACATAATCTTGTCAGTAACCTTCATACTCAAGTTACTTCAACCTAACAATAAGGCTTTGTTCTTGAAATGTTCCTTGGAGAAATAGTTAGATTGATTTAATATCAACGAATCAAAGTAAAATTTGAATGCAAATGTCACGAATATCGCAAGTATAGTTCGCAAATGCCACAATTTTCTCATACGATACTTAACCCTTTGTTTTTTTCTCAGGGGGTATCGCAATTCTAATATATCATTAGGCATTAAAGTTTATTAGCTAGTATGGGGAATTAATTTATTATAGTACAACTTTTTGAGAAATGTACGTTTCTCCGAAGAAGACAAATCAGAATATGGTACTACTGAGTACAATATTCACTAAGGTAATTACTGAGATATATAAATATAATATGTAAGATATATGTGATCAGTTGAGAATTGATTTTCGAGAACAGAGAATACGTCCATAAATATATTCGACGAACAATAGATTGAACAATATAGAAACTATTCGCAATGTGGGAGGAAGAAAACGGGGCTGTATTGTTTTTTTCTGATTGAAGACGTTAATTCACTTACTATTGTAAAATATGCAATAATCAGACTAAAATGTGCTTTAAAATTAATCATACTGCACAGAATTATAAAAACCAAAATATTGATTTGCAAATATTGTTCGATGTCTACAAATTCATATAAATCGAATATTATTATAATATCTTATTTGGTTCCAAAAGTATACTGTATAAAATAAAAGTTCACAAGTGCTGATAGGTAACATCCATGACGGCGCGGAGAGCAAAGGGTTAATAATTACATATGATATATCAACTTTTAGTAAAATATTAAACAGCCAGTGTAAAAGGTCGTGTAAAAATAACTGGGCACGGAATGTATTACTCGACTAATTTACAATACGGATAGAATTTGCTAGGTTTCAAGTGAAAATAAGAAATTTTTCGAAATTCAAATGTGGACCACAATAAGAAAAAGTAAAACACACGAGATCATACAGAATTTCTATCACCGAGTGCCTGCGCATAATGTGACTAGAAAATAACGAGTCACACTGGCAAGGTTGAGAACATGACAATTTAGAATAACACATAAACATCTATTCAAGAAAACAAGATCATCAAAGGTAAAATTAACGAACAACTATTTCCTAACAACACAAGATGAATCTAATTTTGGCTCTATCATCCGAACACATAACATACACCTTATAATATCTGAAATACACTAAACTGATTGAAAGGATATAACCAACAATAGAAGTCGCTAATGATGCGACTTTAACCAGTCAAGTGTGTTTGACGACTATATACGTCATGGAGATGTGGCAGAATTTTGTTACAATTTGATATTTAAAATTTTGTTACAATTTTATATTTAAATTGTAATTCTGACGAAAATTGAAATATACTCGTAAATTTTAATATGTTTAAAATGTTTAGAAGACAAGACGAAATGAAACAAACAAGTGAAAATTATAAATAATTTGAGTTGGGTTCATAACTTCCTTCGTCATCGCTTGACCATCGCGACACACACTGGTGAACGCTTTGCAAAGAGACCGCCACAGTTAACTAGTTAAACTCCAATAAAAAGAAAAAAGAAACGTTTCGAATTTGGATAACAATATTTATTAATCGTTTTTTTTCTGTGAAACAACTTACAGTATTTACATTTTTTGGAAGTAAACGGTTCCTTTGTTTTATTATATTATTTCCGAATACTATTGAGGTTAGCTGGAATTGTTAAATGTCTTTTAGCAAACTTGCCACGAATTGGGTATTTATTTGATGATGCCTACGTCATTTGTTTACACTAGTTGAGAATCGCATCAATAATGCATGCGGCAATCTTAATTTAGCAATTGGACTGCCGTTTTAGCCGTTTCTGCAGTATGTGATTTAAACTACATTAATTCATCTGATAATCTATAAATTTGTTCAACTGCTTTTACAATGCAGACATTTCAATTGAAAGTTATATCATCATGCTCGAAGTAATAAGAAAAGTCGTTGTCTACTTGTTCAACAAGGTAGACAATACTTACAATAATAAATATATATATATAATAAATATAAATCAAGTATTTCCCATGTCGAAAGAATTAATCAAACAAATTCAAATAATATTTCGGTTGGTAAATGTGTATATCCATATAAAAGTGGTGTAACGGATTTGCTAATTAAACTATATAAATTGAAAATGTTATTATACGATCACGCAAAGTTTTAACCCTTTGACCTCGAATTCCAACATAGTTTCTATGGTCTACAGTATTTCCAGTTTATATAATTTGTCGCATTTTATTCATATGAAATTGAGTCATGCGACTCGCACCGTAGTTACAGTTTTAATAGTTTTACCACTGATAAATATGGTCATTTACAAATTATTTTGAAACATGATAGAACAATTCTTACTAGTGCCCTAGAGTCACCATGCAAAGGCAAAGCATTAATATATGAGAACGATAAGGAACATAATGCGCACCACGTATTATTGTTTAAAATTTCTATAACGGAAAATGTCGTCACGCACAACGCAGTGTCTTCCTGGTATGATGAAATATTTTGTCATACCTGGTTAACGGGTTAAGTATTGCTGGTATTAAAATTCCATAGCATCGACTGTAATATTGTTATTAGCAGATTGCGGATCTTTATACAAATTCCAATTTCTATAGATCATTCTATAAAAACTGTGACGAGTAAACTACGGATTTGATTCACTTATCGCAAAAATGTATCAAGTAGTAAATAGTGAAATATAAAATAATGATGAAATTAAAAGAAACTAAAAATATTGATACGTTAATTAAAACTTATTAAAATTATTTAAGAAGGAAACATTTGCACTTGGCTCTACGTCTTACAATTGTCGCAGACAATTTTTATTTTGCATAAAGTACCGTAGTCTAGCGATGAGAAGTTCAATTTATCAACTACAAAATTCTTTATGCTAGTAATAAGAAAAATATGTTATTAATGCTTGCACGTCTCCAAGTTATTTACCACGTTGACGCCGGCGCCGATATTCACGAGTTTCTCTGCGAGTCGGCGCCCGAAATTTACAAAAATTAAATAATTATGTTGAGTTTATAATATTGAATTTCTATGTTTTTACTCTTGAATATCTGTTTATAATGTTCAGATAAAATAACATAAACCTATTTTATAGTATCTATTTTGTGCAATGCAAACAAAATAAACAAATGTACGCAGCCCACGGGTCTGACACGCGTGACCCACCGGTGATGCACGCCGGCGTCAACGTGTTAAAAATGCGTAAACGCCATAAATTGCGTTCCACAGTCTAATTATTAGATATTCGACGCGCGCTAAAAGCCGGGACCCAACAGGTACCTGGTGTATCGGTCTGGTTCACGGATTCGACGGGCAGATAATTGGTAATTTATTTGGCTCGTGGAGAATCCGTCGATTTTCCCTGGACCGTTGGAGCAGAGTGATCACCGGCGATTCTTCGCGGGATTATTGGCGGTGTTTATGGAGCACGGAGGTGTTCGGCAAATAGCCGCGAAGTAGCGAGCCGCCGACGCCGCGTTCCGTCAAGATTAGGACTCGCATGATGCGGGTCCCCGGCAATACGAATTAGGGAAAAAGCTAGATTGCCGTGGCATTTGTAAGGATTAGACGGAAAATCAGCGGAAAAAGGGGGCTTAGTCGCTGGAAATCTGGCCCGCCCTAATCCGTCGCGACTTCGCCAGTTTACCAAGTCGAGAAACCACGAAACATTTTCGCAAAGAATCGTCGCCCGGAGATCAGCCGGGAGAAGGTACGAGCTACGCGGATCCGACACGCTCTTAGACGTCGCCTAGCCGTCAATTAATTAACGTGTTCCAAGATAGGCCGCGACGGGAGTCCAAGTTGATTTACAGGGAAGTTTAATTACGCGGTGGCAAAGTTTAATGCAGTTAGGCCTATTGAACCGTCGTGCTGGGCGAGATTGTTTTACAAAGTAAATGAGGCTATGATGACTCGAGGCTTCGAGACCACCTAGAAACCAGAAGTCCTTCCGCGCCGCCTTTAAACTTCTCAACTAATTAACAAGCGGCCGTTCACACACGGCGCCTCGTCGCGACCCTACTTTCGAGGGGAGATTAACCCATTTTGATAGAACTTACTGTGTTGCTTCTATTTTTGGTTGCTCCGGAAGACAATGAATTCGATAAAGAGACCGTGAAACTGACGAAAATCTTGCGGATGGTGAGTTGAAAGACGGTGACGAGTAACATTTGGCCCAAGCTAAATTAGTGTTCCCCAAATATTATGGACAGAATATAAAAAGTTTTATTATCACAAATTACCCTGCTTTCTTGTATCTTTGATATTTTTTCTATTAAGAAATTACGCAGCCTTCCGCATTAATATTTTTCAAATATATTTGTTTATCTTGTAATATTATTTACAAATTTCGAAGAAGAAAAATCATGGAAATTAATGACGAAATAGAGTTGTACAGATAGATTTCTATAGAATTGTATCCGCGAGTTTGACTGCCCTATTTGTCTGAAACATTAAAAAGGGTAAGGTCTTTAATCAGAATATAATAAAAAAAAAATAAAAAAAACGTGTCAAAAAACAGACACGTGAATTGTTTTGAAAACACTTGTTTAAACATTATTGTGCAATTTATTTCGACTGTTAACTTCGAAATATTCTTTTTTCTTTACTTTTTATAATATAATGATATTATACTTTATTTTCGGAACTAAAGTGGGTCACTTGAAACTATCACATGGGTCGCTCGGTAATCCGCGGGACATAGCTTGCCGATTTCTGAACTACAGTGTCTCACGTACTGATGGTACATGTTTAATTTAAACAGGATGGGTCAAGCAAATATTAAGACATCATAGAAGCCACTTTGGAAGGTACAGTTTCGAGAGAAAGGCGTTCTTGTATCGTTTCGATCAATATGCCCATAGAGTGAACGATGATGATCCAGGACCACAGAGGAAACTACTTTCTTATTGTTCAAAGCACATGTTCTCGATTTCCTCATTTTTTTGTCGATCTGTATGGATCAGAATGCATTTTTCGAGCCCTTTTTTATCCATTTTTATATACTATGTCGTATTTTATTAGTAACAGTTCATTAGTAACGCTACATATAAATATAGAAATAGATATGTATAATAGTTAGGTAGAACTTCGCTAACTTTGGGAATTAGATTGTAAGCATAACACTAAATCTACCAGTCGGTCAAAATGACCGATTCCACGTTTTTTTATAAAATTTTGTACATTATAAAGAGTTTTACATACGAAATAAATTATAATATAAAGGGCAGAAAGACTAAATAAATCCAGCCTTGCCATTCTTCTAAAGCAAAACGCGTAGCCACTGTTTGAGCTCGGTAGGTTTAGTGTTAAGATCACATACTCCGACCGTAAAAAGACCCCTTTCTATTTTTAGCATAAGTGGCATCGTGGCGTTGCGGGCGACTTAAAAGGAAATCATAATAATAAAAAACTTCAATGTTTTAGTATTCATCTATCGGTTTGTAGACAATTTAAAAATGTTATACGACCGCTGGCAATCTCACGGGATGATTCTAAGTTTATCAAACTGCAAAGGAAGAAAAATCGATTTTTATGATGATTTACAGTAAAAGAGCTCCTTAATAGGGATGTTACGCACGCCGAGATATTTTAGTTTAAAAATCATCAACGGCGCATTGTACGCGAACTCATGATTTGAAAATTATTTCAAGTAATATTAGTTGGACAAATTTAATTATATAATATTAATTATTAATTATTAATTTGAGTTGGAAAAAAGGTAAACCAAACGAATAATTGTTTACTATCGACAAAAAATAAGAAAATTTATCTCTTTAACTAATAATAAGAAAATCTGTAAAAGGTTATACAATTATATATTCACGGGCACTGCACTTTTAACTGCTTCTATTTTATTTCGCACGAAAATTGATGTGACAATAAGTAACAAATGTTAGTTACTTAAGAACAAAATATTAAGTACAAATTTATGCATTTATGAAAAAATATATAGTAGAAATTTAAATTTACGAAAACATAAGACAAAAAGACAATTTATACTTATAGTGTGTCTACATTTACTTAAATGTTTAATAGACAGAAAGACAATTTATACTTACTGTGTGCCTATATTTACTTAAATATTTAAATATTGTTGAGAAGAAATTGGAATTGTTAACAGGCTATTGCTAGAAATCTTTATTACGCGTCGGACCGGTCAAAGTAGCGAGCTATTCCAATCAATTGCCAGCGTAAGTAGTTAAGAGTTTAATTTCCAGGAGAAAGGAAACTCACCTTCGCTAAAGATCTCGCAAGATCTGTCTTCGGAAGACATCCAGAGTTCGGGGGGTGGTTCCGCGACGTCCAGCAAAAAGCGTCTTCGCGAGTCCCACTCGCGGGAAAGAAAACAGAAACTCTTGGAGAAAGGAGTCTCGTGGAAAAAAAACGGGATAAGTCGCGCAGGCCGAAAGAAAGCGGAGAAAGGGGGTGACTATCGGAGGGGAGGAAGTGTTGACCGGCACCTCGACCTTGAGGAACCTCCTGCTGATCCTGAGAGCCAAGGTCAGTCGCGGCTATCCATCGCGAGAATCTGAGGAAGCTGGGGCTCGTTCGCGAACTATTCTACTCCGTGATCTTCAGGATCTGCGAGCTTCGTTCTTCGATCTTCTTGCAGGGTTTACGGGGCGGGACAAAACTATCCCTGCCAGGGGAACAATGGGGAGAAACTGGCGAGTCAAACGCAAAGCTGAGATGACAAATGAAAGGAGATCTCTCGCCGCGAGGGAGCCGGGAGAGAACTGTTTCATTTGTAGCGGGCTCTGTCGTTCTCTTCGTCGCGTCGCCGGTTCACCAGGATTGTCCTTCTCGGTCGCCATATTTTCTATTAAAAAAACACCCCCGATGCATTTACGTCGAATAGCTGTTGGTGCAGCGAGAAATTCTTCCCGGCGTCTGCATTTATTTCCCAACATAAATTCATAACACTTTAACGACCGCGTATTATTTCCCGTAGGCTTGCTCTAAGACCGGCGATTTTGCCGATCGAAGATGACAAACAAATACCTATAGCAAATTAAATATAAATTAATCTTATAACTAGTACATTAGGTCTACCGAAAAATGGTGTCCGCTAATGCCATTTCATTTGCGACATATATTTTTCAAAAATGATATACATAAATCGCCATCACGAAGGTAACAGGGCACAAGTTACGATTATATTAAATTATTATAATAATACAATTAAAAATACTATAAAAGTATTACTACAAAAATATTATAATAATACTTTCTTTTTAAGAACAGATAGAATTTGCCGGTAGACCTAATATTATAAAGGCAAATTTTAAAATAAGTTTATTAATTCCGCAGAGTTCCTTTATGTTTTACACTCGTAAAGTTAAAAGGCTCGGACTATACTTTTCTCGCAGCTGCGATTCTATCCTTAGCTTCTTAGACATGTTCATGCTGAAACGAAGAAAAACAGTTACAGACTTTTTATTTATTTCTGAAATTGTTTCAAAACTATTGAGTTAACAAATAAATTTATCGTTTTTGTTTTATGCATTATTATTAGTTTTAATATTATTATTTAGTTTTGTGCACTGATTATCAAAGTGAGTAAGCTATTCGAAAAAATCTCTTTCAGCTCTAGATAATTGCTGTACTCGCTTTTTCGAATAATTTAATTTTCCATGATTTCTTAGACTTCGAAATGTAATATCTATAAGGCAAAAATCAGCAGTTCCGACATTTGCTACTCTTCGCTTTTCATCAAGGTTAAAAAACTGCCACAGCATCTCGAATCATCTATACGGCGAGGGCGTCGACTTTGATCTCTCGAATAACTTCCACACTTTGTTAATTAATACACAAGTCTTTATAAAACAAAAAACTCTACGAATTTATTCACTAATCTAATATAATCTATTCGTTAACATATTCTCTAGTTGTTAAATCATAAACGTTCCCCTGATTTTCATCGTCAGGAATTACATAAAAATGTATTTCTTTGTTCAACAAGGTTTATGTAGTAAAATTAATGCTGTAGTAGTTTTAAATTCCTTTTGCGTCTTCACTATTCTCTGGTTCGTTTAATTTCTATCATAAATGCATAAATTTCGCAGTCTAGCTGTAACAGAACATCATTGGTTTCTCAAAGCTGCATCACAAGAACGACTAGGACTGCGAACGAGTTCGACAAAAACTTGATTTCTTCGGAAGCACCTTGCGCCATTTTACCAATTCCATTATATCTGTTATTAAATCTTGTTCTCTTTAATCTTTCTCGGATAAGGTATAATAAAATGTAATAAAACGGCAATCGAAAGTAACCGGATCGCCTATCTTGATTGACCAAGATAGCGTAATTAACCCTTACAGTATCGAACAAGTATATATCGATGCTGAGTACATTCGAATCAACTACGTCGTTCGAATATTCTTAATAAATAAAGCTTTTATTTCTCAGCATGCTCTTGAATAAATCGTCCGATTATAAGTAGTAACAAAATGTTTCCAACCATTTTCTCGTACCTTAACATTTTAAGTGCCGCGTCACCCAAATATGGGCGCCACTAATTTCTGACCAATCTTAAAAACTCATTTTTATTGTAATATATTTTAACAAATTGAATTTGACTAGAATGTTTCGGACGCGAAAGAGTTCCAATGCCACCCCTTGTGATAAATATTAACAATCTAGTTTCGCTGTAATTAATTAAATTGTTTTAACTATGCGAGGATTTTAGTGGTCGATTGTCGGCGCTCAATGTGTTAACAAATCGCATCGACCAGTCTCTGTATTGTTCGCTTAGCCACAAAATATTTTCGGCTGACACTAAACGGGTTAACAAGAGGAAAAAGGGAATCCGAAAATACGATGGACAAATTAGGAAAGAACGCGCAACAATCGAGTTCGCTTCGGCACGACCGAGAGGATTGCAATGTGACTGGCCGTAAACGGCGCTGACTTCGACTAGCCAGGAACATGTTAATTAGCGGTAATTAAGGCGCGCTAGTCGGCCACTATCCGCCTTGGATCGGACGCTTCTGTGTTCCCTCCTTCGACGTGGTTTACCTGTTACCTGGAATCTCTCGTTCGTTCCCGTCGTAGACACGCTCCTCCCGCAGGACACGCGGGAGGCATAATTAATTTAGCTGGCTCGCGGCTTGTTCGCCGAACGATCCTCGCGGATAATTAATAATAATAATAATAATAATCGTACGGCTTTACTGCGCACGCGTGCGAAGCTGTTAACCCTCGAGCGGAGTTAATGTTGAAAACTGCTTCTTTCGCGTTCCACGCTTCCGCTTCCGTTCGGAGTCCCTCCTGATTCTTCAAACATTTGCGTTTCTTTAGTTACTCGAGGTGCTTTTCACTGTTCGGAATTTACACTTTGTCCGACGATGGCCGGTCATTCTATTGCATTACAAATACGCGAAGCCTCGTCGAACAAGGTATCGTGCCTTTGTTGTTTGATTTACAGGTCTCTCACAGGTTTTAATTTCAATTCAAATTCGCCGCATAAGAAGTGATTAATTTTTTGAGAACTACCAAGTTCCACGTTAGTAAAAAAGAACATCTTTGAAGATAGTTTAATATAAGTTTAATATAATTCTTTATAGATTACGGAGTGTCGAAACAATGAAAATAAATATTTGAATATAATCGTACAGTTAATTGTTAAGTTGACACCCTGTAGTTTTTAAACACTTCATCCATTTATTACTATCGAGACATAATTGTTAGGTAATTGTTATTCGGATAAGTTAAGGCAGCATTAAAACCGCACGAACTTATGGATGGATTTATTAACTTGAAAATATATTATTGTTACTATTATACGCTAAGTTGTAGTCATTTATTCGCCATCGTCAAATGAATTATTGAGTAACGTTTCAACTCTTTTTCGTTATCCTTTATTTCTTTGCGCTTGTTATTTAAACGATATTATTCAATGATTATACATTACATGTATACCCAGGTGGCTTTTCCTATTTTTAGCGAAAACAATCTAAGAACTGTGAGTGAAGAATTAAATTCCAAGAATCTAATAAATTCAAAGATTGTCTGTATCGATTATTAAACGATTTTTTAATTAACGCTAATCGTATCCTGCTCGTTAAACAAGTAATCGGAAGACCCCGCGCGACGAAACGGTTCGATCATCTTTTGGCGGACTTGTGGCGGCGTTCTCCATTAATATTTAACTATAATATTTTAATAATAATATTTATTTACGGGCCAAAGCTCATTAGTATACAGTAAGCAAGAGGAGTATAGAAATTAGCATAATGTTACGAGATGTTTACGCAATACTACTTAATGATATAGAAATGACCAGTTCATCGATTATTATTCCACAATCATTGAAATTATAAAAAATCTCTTGACGTAATTTGAAAGACAATAAAGCTGAACGTCCAGTAAAAGAATAAATGTATTTTTTAATGAAAGAATACAAGGATATTGAAACAATAAAGGAACGAAACAGAAATTCATTTGACGTAGAAAAATGTAGTAGAACAAATGTGTTATGAAAAATGAAGAAATAGATCAAATAATATAGATGAGTAATGTACAGTATAGATTAATGCCATAAAACCGCGTATGTCGTATTTGGTAATGTTTTGTAGTATTGAATGGAGCGATTAAATTTTTACGTTTTGCAGATTTATATTACGTAGCATGCGATCGTTTGACGAAGTTTTCTTGTCTCGCATAACCGCGACTTCCTTCAAGTAATTTAATTATTTTAATATATGATGTGAAAAAGATTTACTCACTTTGCTAGGATGCCAACGTTGGTAAAAGCAGTTTTAATAGCTCGCAGCGGGTATATCGTCGGAAAGGAAATTTAATTGTTTTTCTGTTATTATTGGCGAGATATTAAATACCTTATTGGTGAAATATATCCTTTGATATAGCTCAAGCTGAACGCAAGAAAGATAATGATATTCATTAATGATTGCACAATGTTTTTTCGACAACTATATTAATTACGAAAACGGCGATATGCTTATGGAAAGGGAATACGTTCGATCGAAAGATTTGTAAACTAATTGTGTTGGTATTGTCCAGAATATTGGGATGTAGTTTAGGAAGGAACGATCTGCATCGGAACTGCGCGCGGCGCGACCGGCGCTGAAGGACTATGAAAAAGGGAGAGGAGAGCAGAGAAACGTATAAAGAAGACAGAGTCGTTAACCGGAGGGTAACAGTGCCAGCGGCTCGGGAACAATAAGAAATCATAGGAGCCAGGGAACGGAGAACGAGGAACGAGGCATACGGCATCGGTGCCTCACGGCTGCCATATTTCTTCCATTCCACGAATCCCGGGGACATTGATAACCGATCGATTAATTCGAGCGGAGTCCCACGTCCATCGCCTCGATCGCCTCGATCGCCTCGATCGCGTCCTGCGCCCGTTCCTTTTTTCCGCGGTGTTCGGGGGGCCTTCCTCCTTAAGTCAGATCGCAGCAAGATGGCCGCGGGCCCCGGTAAATAAGCGACTGTCATCTGACGCCCGCAAAAACCGGATACACCGCGCCAGACTGGTCTCCGTTCTTCCTCTTCTCCTTCTCCTAACTCTCCGTCTCTCTCCATCCCTCTCCCGTTCCCTCTGCCGATCTCCGTCGCTCCGCTCTCTCACCCTTGCTTTTATTCCCTTTCGTTTCGTTCATTCCCTCCCCCTTTATCCCCTCCCGCCGTCGCGTCGGTCTCTTCGCTATCTGTTCTTCATTTTGTCTCCGTCCAGCTTCTCTTTTTCTTCCCCTCTACCTCTCTCTCTCTCTCTCTCTCTCTCTCTCTTTCTCTTTCCCTGCGCAGCCTCTCCTCCTCCTCCTCCTCCTCCTCCTCCTCTTCTTCTTCGTCTTCTTCGCCTCTCCTCGCCGGTGTGTTCCGTCGCGATGCACCGAGGATTAATTACAAAAAATCCGCGGCGACGCGAATTGGAAACGTCGTTCCACGAACCAACGACGGAAAGAACGGGGCAAGAGAGGAGAGAGAGAGAGAGTTTTTGGGCACCCCGTGGAAGATGGCCCCAATAAGCGATCGATTATCGGCCGCCGGCCGAGCCCCGACGCGACAGATGTCCGCCAGCAACTTTCTCCCGTCGATCCTGATTGAAATCGAAATCCCGAGGACTCGATGCCGGTCGGGACGGCTCCTGCGGGACGCTGCCGTCGCAAATTCCTGCACAATTAGCTCTAGACCGGACGGTCTCCGCGAACTTTCAAAGCGCTTTGGTGTATTCGCAGCTTGATGGATTCAACTTTGACGATATAAATTACACTTTCACACTTTGATTGTGTCAAGGTACACTCCATCGGTGCAAATCGCGAAGAAGGAGGAGTCGTGCTGGAAGGAGGTACGCAGCGGCGGACCAACGAAATAGGTCAGGTGATCTTACTTTGCCTTTAGACGTGGAATGTCTCGACGAGTCCATCTTCCGACAAACTCGCATCCATCAGCTCTGCAACGCAGTCGACGAATTTATTTCGAATTTGTGGATTCGGTGTCGGATAGCGGCGCGCTACGAAACGGTTAGGGGTGCGATCGCGGATGTCCTCGGCCCCGTCAAGGCCGGCCACGGTGTCTCGTTGACGATCGCAGTCGGAAACATTAGCCGGAAAGAACGCCGCGCGCGCGAGAGGGAGAGAGAGAGAGAGAGAGAGAGAGAGAGTCTCGTTCCGAGGGAAGCTAGGATCCTTTATTTTTCGGCAATTTCGAGACAAATGGTCGGGTGTCTTGACGGGCCATTATAATGACATTAGCGGGGTCCCGGCGGGGCGCTCGGCAAAGGGAAACGGCAGTCGATTTCGTCGGGGCTTCATAAATTTCGTCCCGCCGCGTTCCCGTTTTCGGCACGGCAGAATTTATAATATTCCAGATATCCTTCGCAACTCGCGATAAACTCTCGATCGTTGCCGCCGAATTACCCGGGTTAGGTCGCGATCACCGGTATACACTGCCGGGTGGATAGAAAACAGAGGGCAGGCAGAGGGGCGGGGAACGTCTCCGGAGTTTTTGGTGGCGGCGCGGCGGGCCGGGTCTTGACAGTGGAATTGGGAGGAATTAAAAACGAAGGGAAATAAAGGCAAAAGGCAGAGCGACGAGGAGACGCGCTTTGCCGGTTGCTTTGTGATGTTCCCAGAGGCCGCTCCCTCCCACTTGTTCCACCCAGTCCCTCTCTTTCTCTCCCCGTCTCTCTTCCTCCCTCCCTATCTCGTTCCCTCTCCTTGTCCGGTCTCCGTCTCCTGTCCCTTTTCGTCGTCGCGACCAGCCTCGGTCCCGCGTACGTTCATGCAGCGAGGAACTAATTTGAGTCGAGTGCTAGCCGTCCCTCGCACGGCAAAAACTAATCACCCCCGTGCGCGCCCCCCTCTTAACGTCGATTACCATTTCTAATTCGCCTATCGTGAATTAATACGCCAATTCCGCGGGGCTCGCCGCGCCCCTCCTCGCCCCCTTCTCCTCCCAACGGCCCGCCACGATTCCTGCTTTCCACCGGTTCATATCAATATGGAGGGATTCTTGGATCCCGATCTTAATTCCGCGGCCCTAATAGAACCCTTTTTTACCTGTCCGTTGTGTGTGTGTGTGTGTGTGTGCGCGCGCGCGCCCCGTCGATCAGACGGTCTGTTCTTTCGATCGGTCTCGGCCTCTCCCGACGCGATCGCTTTATAATGTGTCTATCCTGCGAACCGTGCTCCGCGAAAGCGTTCAACTAGATCGAACATTACCAGATCGACGAACAGCAATTTCTCCGATTCGGACTAGAAATTCGTAGAATCCGAATGGTTCTCGAGGCCAGGACCATTTCAACGCTTCACGGTCCGCTGATGATTGATGACGGATCTCGCGGAGCTACGCTGATTTACGGAGCTGAATGGGCGAAGACGCGTCTCGTTTAAACCCGGCCGACGTAAAAACTAATAACCACCGCGCGATAAATTTTACTTCCAATATTTATGGAAGTTCGAAGCACACGCTGGAGATTCTCCCCGGAGCGTTTCCCGTTTTTACCCGTGGATTCTCGAATATTTAGCATTCGAGTTGATCGAAGTTGGTAGCGAAACGTCTCGGAGATTTGGAAACGAGCTAACTGGCGAAACGGCGTTTGGTTAATTGATCGGTGACCTCGTTATGCACCGTTGCAACGAATAATTCGACCGTCGGGCGATGGAACGGTTGGTGGAACGGTGTTCGATCGCAGCGCCGGAGGTGGGTGGAGAGGTCCGTCCGAGGGCCAGTATTAACTATAATTAGACAATTAATTCCTCGTCCCGGACGAACGGAGGAGATCGCCCGACCGGGCGACCGAGACACAGCCGACTATAAATTCACCAATTATCGCTCTAACGCGTAATTGGGCCGATCTTCCGCCTGGAACTTTGTGGGAAAGCAGTCGACCGCGACATTGGCGCCAATTTGCTGATTGCATTAACAGGCTAATTGGTCTTGCGTGGACGATCATCGCTCGACGATCGATCGCGCGCGCTCCGCTCGCATCGCTTCGAATTTCCACGATTCGCGTCGAACGTTTTATTCGCCGCGACGTTCCGTCCAGCGCCGGGATCAAGAATCGAGGCACTAGATCGAGGACCACCTTCGCTGGAACGCGAAGCCTCCTCCTGGACTTTCCAGGAAGCCTTTTATTCCCGCCGAAACGTTCGTCCCCCGAAATGCCGTGGATCTTTAAAGATCTCGGAGCCCTTCCTAGACGGCCGACCGATCGATGCATTCCACCGGCAATCCTGATGATCCCCAAATTCCTCGATCTGGTCCTACAGACATCGCCGAGCCGCTCACCGCTCTAGTGCAAATTCAATTAGCGAGCAAACCGTCTCCTTGTTCCGCTCAAAACGGACTTGACTTTTTAATTGGCTCCACGAGATATCTCTCGGTCCGCTACGACGAAATAGCTGAGCCATTGTCCTCGCAGCGAGTCTTTTCAGAGGTAGCCGATCGGATGACCGGGTAGACAGCTTAGGCTCGCGCAGCTTTAAATCCCGGGTCAACTCGGCGGCGCTCTCCACGGCCGATTACATTCAAATTACACGAGCGGCACTCGTGGAGAAACAAAAAGGAAAACGGTCCGAAAGTTCATCGACTGCTGGGCGTAACTCAGAAGCGCGATCCCGGAGCAAAGCGGCGCGGCACGGAGAGCTGTTGGGAGTCGAGCGGAGCGGACCGGACCGGAGGTCGACGCGAAAAAAGGAAAGCGACAGAGGAGAGACACCGCGCGGGGCAGCGAGCAGAAATAAGAAGAAGGGAAGGAAATAGAGGCGCTTCGGCTAGAGAGGAGAAAAGGTGGAGAAGCTAAAAAGAGAAGAGAGGGGGGGGGGGGGGGGGGGGGCGGAGAGATTGAAAAAGAAGAAGCACGAACGGAGGAAAGACGAAATCGTTTCGCAGAGGCGAACAGTAGCAGTATCCTTTCAACCCGGAGGAACCGCCCTCTCCTCTCCTTCTGCCCTCGGTGGCGGCAGCATCCCTATTTTTTCCAGGTCGAGCAGAGACGAAGAAGACGAAGGCAGAGGCGAAAGCAAAGACGAAGGCAAATACGATGGCAAAGGTGAAGACGAAGGCGAGGCGGGGCGGGCCGTGGTGGAGCCGCTTCTTAAATTCAGCCTTGCCTCGGCCAGGGCTGTAAAAGCTCGCGCGCCGGTGCTTTACGAGTGTGAATAGACGGCCGTCCAATTACGCGGCTTAATTTAAATGGGATAATTGCGTCCAGAGAGAGAGAGAGAGATAGAGCGAGAGAAAGAGAGAGAGAGAGAGGCCGGCCCAACAGTCCCGGCCTGTTCTGCCTCGCGTGGATATTTCGCCGAGCGTGTATTTGGGGCGCGCGCGGTCCACCGATGAGCCTCTAAGCCCGTGTGGGGTGTGTTTTACACGACGATCATCAAATGTACGTGTAATTGGATCGCTCTCGGGAAATATTCGTTCGGTTTAACAGCGGGTGAGGCACAGTTCGCGCTCACTCTACGCCATGTATTTATTTTAACGGGTTTCTTCCTCGCGCCCCCGTCGTTCGACTCTACCCCTCTCTTTCTCTCACTCTCTCCCCCCGTCTCGTATTCCTTCGGCTTTTATTGCTATTCAAATGATGAGCACTCGAATGTTCGACTCGCTTACCTCGCGTTACCTTCCTTTTGCTCGGATGCGCTGCAACTCGAAACCCGATAGCGTCCAGGTAATGTAACCATCGGCATTCGCGGGTTTTTGTGCGAGGAGTCTTCCGAACCTCCGTCCAGCTCCCGGTTTTTCAGTCGGTGTTGATAGGCCGAATTGTTCCGAATCAACGGAAGTCTATCGATAGAACCGTCGGACGACAGTGTCCTCGAAGGAAAGGATTTATTGAGATCGCAGTGTGAAAAGAGAAACGATCTTAACCCTGGAACGACCCTCTTCCACTTTTCGGCACAACTGACATCGTAGAGTTGCGAGCGACTCGGAATAAAATCTTAATGATTTACCCCTTGCCGTGCCATTTTCTTTAGAAGTTATATGATTAGAATTCCTTCGAACGCACTAATTTCTTAGATGAAAAAGGAAATTTTATATTTATTGTGCGCTTATATCTACGTGAATGTTTAAATATTGGTAACGTGAGAATAAAATTTTATTCCTAGTTAAAGGAACGGGTGAATATTCATGCCTAATAGCTCATTACTAGAAATCTCCGTCGCGAGTCTGACTCGTTAAAGTACGGCAAGGGGTTAAAATGTTATTTATTATTTTCAAAATGAAAATAATGAAATACGAGAAACACGACATCAATTAGGAGGAGTAGGAAGACCTCAATGCTTTAGTATTTATTTATTCGTTCGGAGAGAATTGAAAAATGTTGCGGAGTCACCGGCGACTTCTCGATGTCATTCTAGGGTTAATAAACGCAACGTAGAAATATATTGAGCGATCGATCCGATAACAGTGTATTCCTCTGTGTCCGATACGACGGCTTCGGCTTCACCGACTATTTGTTACAGCGTGTATCTGTAATATTTACGAGCGCGTCCGTGCCGTACGACTGTCGCGCACTAATCAGTTAATTAGATGACGTCGTTGTCCTCTTTCAAACGGAAACAATTAATGGTTCTTGGCGGAGACCGCGGACCTCGTTTGAGAGCAAGCGATCCTTTGAATCGGTTCGGCGTGAATGAAAGGTCGCCAGGTAGCTGCGGCCTAGGTGTCGATAACACCTAACGGTATTGGCGAGCGCACGAGCCACAGATTTCAAGTTGGGCATCGGTTTCTTGTTTTCACCTCTCCCTCCCTAGTCGAAGCGTAGGAGGCAGCCGCCTCGCCACCTCCACCCGTCCCGTTTTTGCCGCACCGTCGAGGAAACCCGAGCCACGGATGTTACGAATTGAATTTTCACGCCGAGCCTCGATCGAACGGCTCCCGGTGCACCTTTCTGGCCCCGTTTTTCCGTCGCTATTTATTCGATAGACAAACCTCAACCTACATTTTAACCGGACAACTTTGTGGCATTCTCCGAGGCGATCGATCGCTCTCGATGGAAACAGTATAGCGATGCTTACGTTATATCTAGCGAGGGCGGAATTTTCTGTACGCGTTCGACTGTTATGCGTCAACATAGTTATGCCGATATAATGGAAAATAATATTTTCGTTTTCCTGTAAACGATTTCCAAATGTTGCGTCTACGTTCTGATGTACGCTTCTGACGAATGTGAACTTCGGAAACACTCTGGACGCAAACTAGTTGCGGTTAATTTCACCTACGTGTGAAGATATCGAAAAGATTGCAATTCTCTTCCAAGGGAGATCAAAAGTTAATAAAGCGTGTAACAAATTGCCCCGCTTTATACGACAATAGTAATAGTGGCCCAACGTAAAACAGTAACAGGAAAAAAGAAAAGTGCGCAAGAACGTTAAGTAATGTTTGGACAACTGTAAACATATAGCAAATATTATGTTGTATTTATAAGAATCAAGATTGCTTAGCGAAATTATATAGTAACTTAAAGAATCTAGATTAAGAAGATATGTTAAAACCATAATGTTTAGTAATGATAATTATATATTGTATCTACATGTAAGCCTAAAATTGTAATTCCATAAGTGATCGCTGATCGCTATTGAGCAGATGCGAAATTAAACAAACGAATTAAGAAAATCGCAATAGTGGTTATAAGAATAAGACATTTAAAAAAATGTATGGATAGAAATAGCAGAAGAAAAATATAGTCTTCGATAATATTAATAAACTAGAAATGAAACGTTCGTTAAAATTAAGGTGCTAGCTATGCACCTAGTAACGTTACTTACGATTATAAAGAATTGTACAATTGAAAATAAAAATCATATTTAAAATTCAAATCGCAATGTCTCTACTGGTGAAATCGGATTTTTCACCCTTTTAGATGGTATGTTTTGTAAGTTATTGCGAACTTGAGTTGAGATAAGATTGACTTGTTCTTTACGCAATCGAAAAATTCTGTCTACGTGTCCCCTAATCGGTAAATGTTGCCTTATTAAAGTGCTCCAGTAACCATCTTCATCTCGCATTTTGTATACGTCTTTAACATTCTTGCTTCTTCCTTTTTGCTTGTTTTGACGGTAGCGAAACTGCAAGTCAGTTTCGATCCTTTCCAAAATGTTATTTCACCTTCTCTACGCACACTGTTTTATCCGATAGGTGGCACTGTACTGAATAATAAATTCATCGTACGCAAATGATATGCGAAGCATGCGTCTGGTTGCACGCGTGTGACGCTAATAGAAACTATCGTCTGCACGAGGACGTTGCAGCTAATTGCAAGCAACGAACGCGTACCTACGTCTAGCAGTGTAGATCCGACGCTCGTGGGGAATCGTACCTTGAAGAAATATGCTAGTTGAGGGGTTTTGGTCACGAGACCGTTCGAGAGAGAACGCGAAGCGATAATTCCATCGGGCGAGGTTCCGCGTGCACCGGTCTGCGCAGGGGGAAATTAAGCACAGTCATATTCGCAATTAGAACGCGGGCCAAGTTCGCTCGTTTGCGGATTGTGCCGTGTAATCTCGCTGTCCCTTCTCCATCGCGGCGGGGAATCCCCTTTTCCCCGTGACTCGCGATTTTTCGCGTCCTCGAGACGATCGTTAAGCGAGTTATCAGTGTTATCCCCGGGATTCCCGGCGCTTCACGAATTATTCGGGGATGATCGATGGGATCGGCCGCAGAACCGTCTTCGGTCGAAAATCGAACTGGTTGGATCCAACGAATGCTACGTGTCCTGCGGATTCCGAGGAGCGACATCCGGTCAAAGGATGGAGTCTTAACGACGCCAGAAGAATTTCGAGCAATTACTCGGCGGACTCTATTTTCTAAGGAAGGAACTAATTGATCCACGGAGAGGTATTCGAGTGCCACGGATCCATCGATCGACGTCGCGAACGGTACTTCGCCGCGCGCCATGGCGAGGAGAATCGAGTCCGTTGACTCCCGGCGTCTTTCCGGCCTCCAGGAAAGCCGACGACTTTGAACTCCGCGCGCCAAGAAAATTCCATTTCCCTCTATGGGAAACCCACTCGTCGAATCGTGGAGCAGTAATTAGCACCGGTGTATATGGGAATAGGAAAAGACGCGCAGAAGCCGGAGATCGCCGCGTCGATAGCCTCGAGAACGGTCGCCATCATCGACGAGCCATCTTCTGGCCTTAATCGCGTCTATTAATTTCATTGAAAAGCCCGGCTCGTAAATCGGTCCAGGGCCGAACAAGAAGCCTCTCGGGGATCCATGGATCCGGCTACAAAGAAGACGCCTCCCGCCTCGCGAGCATCTGTCGACGGTTTCGAGAGGGCGCGAGGAATTCCGAAAATTACGTCAACGGAGATCATCGACGAAAGCTTCTTTGCCCCCTGTTAATCGATCGTTTTTGATCGGACGATCCACCGCGAGCGGTCGGAGGAACAGGGTGGGATGCGGGCAGATGGTCAAGGGCGATCCCCGCCTAAAATGCCACTGAGTTTTTTTCACCCTTGGACTTCTTTAGAATACTATCTCTGCGGGGACGGGATTACTTAAGGGCTGGCCCAGAGGAGACGCTATTCCGCGCCGTATCCTTTCAGAATTTTAGTTCCAATTCCAGTTGCCGCAAAAGGACGAGGAATGTGCGAGGGCAAACTCAATGTCTACCTGGAGACAGCCGGCCGGAACGCCGCGCGGCATCCTAATTTTATTTCGGACCGTTTTCAGCTCATTTCGGCCCGGGGAGCCGCACGACTGTCCGGTCGTTAAAGGGTCTCTTACGCGGCTGTCGCTAATTTCACCTCCGAATTCGTCTCACGGTGCACCGTGGACCTCGACTGCACGATCCCATTTCGCTCGGCAATTACCGCGAGCACGCCATCCGGCGTGGACGGATGAATCTCTTCGATTTATTCGCCTCGAGATTCGCATTCCATCGAACTAGAAAAGTCTGGTCGCTGAGGAATTTCGAGTTCGGAAATCGCTCGGCAAAATTAGCCGTCAGGACGCGAAACGACGTTATCGCGGCGCACGAGGACGAGGCTAGCCGAAGCCGCAACGAAAAACGGAGGAGGGAGCGATCCGGTGCAACGGCCGCCCTCAACCCCTTTTAAAACATTGAAGCTCCTTCGGAAATGACGGAACTCTCCGGCACGGCGGAGGCGCGTCGAGAAAAAAGGCAGAGCCGGATGAGATCCTGGATTCGGTGACACCCGGCCGCGGCCCGAGGAGAGAGGAGAGAGGAGAGAGGAGAGAGGAGACGGGGTTGGAGTGACCGGGGTGAACGGGGAGGCGGTGATGGCGGCAGCTCCCGGCCTGGAGTTGGAGGGCTGGAGGGACCTGGAAGTCAACCCTCGGGCGGGGTTGCCCCTCGGCGCGGAGGACCGCTGGTCTCTCTGGAGTCCCAAAGCGGCTCCTGTCTGGCTCCTTTTCGCGCGATTCCTCTCTCGTCCACCTTCGGGACTCCTTCCTCGGCTCGCTTTCCACGTCCTGGAGGGGATCGGGATTTTTTCAGACTTGCGCCTGCGATGGGTGGAAACCGGGCAGCTCCGGTCTCGACCAATCGAGACGCGGCAGCCGGTTACGCCTCTGAGTGCGCCGACCGAGCCAGGCAGCCTTCCTCATCGACCTCACCGCGGCCGGTCCTCTCTCGCTCGCTCTCCCTCGCTCTCTCAGCCCCCGCTTTCTGCCTTTCCCTCCTATCGATCCTCTTCGTCCCACTAGGCCGGCCCAGTCGCTTCCTCGTCGCTCCTCCTCGATTAGCTGCTAGCCTCTCGCTTCGAAGACACCCGCTAAACTTTTCTGCAACGACCTTTTTTTCCGAATTCGAGCCCTCGCACTCTCCTCTACCACTCCTCTTTCACCACCGAATCCAAAATAACGCGACAAAGAATCTCTCGGAGCTACTTCGACTCCAGGCGAGTCTTTTCCTTTGTCTACTCCTACCGAGAAGTTTATTACCACTCTTCTAGAAAACTCTCAAAGAACCCTTGCGGAAGCTGAACTAGGAGTTCTAATTACCTCGCACATCGAATACAGGGATCGTTGAACCGTATTCGCTATCGGAAAGTCGCTTGAAAGGTTAACGAAGAAACTGAGATCAGGTGATTCTGGAGAAAATGCTATGGAAATCGCGGATGTTTCTCGCGACGTCTACTCCTCGGTTGGCCATTATTCAGCTTAGAAATCAAGATCGGCGTCCGGGTCTGCCCCCTACCCAGAGACCGGCACCCCGAGCTACGGGCTGCAGCTGCACAGGTGTGGCAGCATCGACCCTCCACCCCTAGGGTGGAGGGGGGGAAGGTTTCATGATGGCAGAGAGGTGCGCATGGCTGCTTTTCGTGCCGCGGACTTGCAGGAGAGAGAGTTCGGTTCCTCGGTTCCTCGGGAGGGCCAACCCCTCGTTCGAGGGGTGCGGCCGCCCATCCTGGTCCAAGGCGTAAGTCTGCGGATCAACCGAGCAACCGAGCCCCCCGTCGCGCGTCGCGTGCTTCTCGTCTTCCTCGCCTTCCTCGCCTTCCTCGCCTTCCTCGCCTTCCTCGCGGCGGAGTTCGCGGCACGAAAGCCGCGGAAACGAGTTTTAATTAATCACGAGTCCTCCGGCCCTTGCGCCATCTGCGAAGGATCCTCCGGCGAGCGACACCGCGAGACCCGGACAAAAACCGATCCTCCAACGAGCACCGAATCTATGGACCCGTTTTTCACCGGCAGTTTTCCTCTCGAGAAACCAAACCGTCTCTCGCGCGTGCCATTCCTAGTCCTCGAAACGCTGGAGGCACTCCTGTTTCGAAAACCGATCGACTTTGTCATCTCGCGTACCAAAGAAAATCGGTGGGAACTTTAAAGAACGGAGACGGTACTCGTTTCTACGGTCGGATGCTATTTGGCGTGATTGATCTGACGAATAATCGGCAAAGCCGGGCATCGGTTATACTTAACCTCAAGGACGATAGAGGCATAAAAGATCCGTAGATCTGGCCGTTTAAAAATTGCGTAGTTTTGCAATTGGAAAGGACAGCAAGTTTCATTTCTCTCGCACGAGAGCTCGAGAGTCTAATTAACGATAATAGTCTCGAGCAAAATTCATCCGCAGGGCGGGTCATAAAATGGTAAGCACGTCGATGTACACCGGCGGCAAAAACGCCTCCATTTTCCTTGCGGCGCAGGGCGCCGGAGGAAGCGAGGTCCTCGTAGGAGGATCGAACCGAGCTGCTGGACCTTCGTAATACCTAGAGGGATGATGTAACGAGGTGCGCATGTTCCCGGGGAGAGGGTGCACGCCCTCTCGCGCAATTTCATTTTCTAAATGAGCAACCCAACCCTCCGAGAGGAATGGGGTGTGTACCGGCCTCGGCATCGCCTGCAATCGAAACTGCATATCCATTTAATTAATTATGCATGAGTCCCGGCGCGTCTCGCCAGCCGGGGTTGCGGATCCCCGTTATCAGCGATTCGTGGATTGCGCGGGTGGATTCGGGAAAAAATAGGCGGCGTGCGTGTGAAGCGGAATTCCCGCGAAACGTTCGCGTGGAATTCTAATCGAATAATCAAGGAACGCCCTTTTCTGCCGAAACGGAAATTCGACGAATGGCCGGGGAACGGGGAGCCCTTCGAGACTCGAAAAAAAAAACGAGGCGCGGAGGTCTAGGTTAGGCGTTGTCGCTTCTTAGGAGCGTTCTTTCAGAAGCAAAGATCTACCGAGCGAAGAAATAGCTTAGCTGGAAAAGTTGGCGGTCGTCTAACCCTGACCTGTGCCAACGGCCACGGGAATGTCGTCTATTTCCCTTCCAACATGGCGAGCCCTTTTCGAGGATCGGTTCAGAAGGCTCCTCCGATCTTCCTTCTCGTACGACTCTCTCTCTCCCCCTCTCTCTCTCTCTCTCCTCTCGCAGCCGGATTCGTTTCTCATTAATCTCCGTCTCCACCCTTTTGCTCTGTTTCAAGATTTCTTGTTACCCGGCCGGCCGCCTCTTTCGCCCTCCTCCCTGCCTCTTCCTCTCCCGTACGGTGGCAACATGGCCGACCAGAACCGACCAACGAGCACCATCCGGACGATTCGTCCCGGGATTTTTCAAATTTCGCCCGTCTCGTCCGGTCGATTGGTCGGTGAAAACCGGCGGAGGAAGATGGCCGCGATCCTGGACCAACAAGCTCGATCAATGCCGCCGATGGTTTCCAGGGTTTCGAGGCGGTTTCCTTTGCTATCCAGCATACACGAGAGGAATATGAATCCCGGAGCGTATCGGTGTCCTCCATTGCAAAACCCCCTCGTTTCCTCTCTTCTAAATTCAACGAACTTCTTCGGCTTCCTCATCGGCACCTTTGTGTCCATCGGAATCCTTCGTCGCCTTTATCGACTACCAACGTTCCTAAAACCATCCAGGCGTGGTCCTCATCGTCGACCCAGGTGTCTCGCTGGTCCAGAGACGCTCGACTGGTCCCGGAAGGATCGCGCTCGCGCAACCTTCGAAGAAAGGTCACCGCGTCAACCTGAAGAGAACAGGTGTCGAAAAAACGGTCTGCCGAAGAGATAGACGCGTCGGCCAGCCGGGTCTGTCGGTTTGTCGGTCGTTCCCGTCGCGGAGCCAGCAGCAGAAAACAAAAAAGCTCCCCTCTCTCTCCTTTCTTCGAGGATGGCCTTGAACTTCGAGGGAGTCTCTCGCTGGCCGAAAAACCGTGTCGCAGTTTTTCCTCCGGCCAGCAACGACGCCGCCGGCAGCTCTACGAGCACGAATCACCGGGCGAAACGGCTCTTCTTACAGGCTACTTGTTAGGTAGCTCAGAAGGTGGGACAAACTCCCCCTTGAACCTAACCGGCCACCCTCCCGCGTCTTCCTCTACTTGGTCCCGCGACTTGGCGATAAGATTTCTGGTTATAGCTTGTTTTTCAGGCGCGCCGCGGGGGTCGACGCCGACCACGGTTCTTCGCCTAATTCCTTTCCGGGGGTTGCGATTTGGTCGGGTAGAGCTGTCGGCAGGGGTGCACTAGGTTCTTCTAGGTCAGCACAGTTCCCAGCAGTATTCAAAATGTTGCGGAATTCTGGGATCTCAGCGACTCGGGCAGACATTGGGAAGTATTGCTGATCGTTAATTGCATGTGCACGGGGGCGTTGACAGTTGAAAGTAGTATTTTGATACAATGAAACAATAGAGTATTCTTAAAAGCTATGAAGGTTCGTTTTATATGGTAGAAGGAAGTCCACTAAGATCATTTCCCAATTTTCGGTGCAAGAACTGACCTATGCGGCAGCTGGTAGCTGCGGACGTTTAAGAAAGTGGAGCATCTCTAGTCCAGTGACCCTGTAACCGTGACCATCAACCCCTTTCTATTCTGCCTCCACCCTCGACGATAAGATTTGTGGTTATAGCTCTTTTCTGGACCATGCCGAGGGGGTCGATGACATCGCTTCCTGCTGGGTGCCTTTTTACAGCGACACCATTGGAGGGATGTTCGAGGTTCAAGTTCAAAGGGGTTGCTAAACGAGTGGCAACTATTATTCAAGATCTCGTTTCTTCCTGCGTCTTGTCACGCTTGTGTACTGCGCCATTGTTTCCCCGTCACGTTGTGCTTTCTGCGAGCGCACACTGCAATCGGATGACTCTTCGAGTCCTCGGGAAGTCTTCGAAGCTGTGAATAATTGACGAGTGACGAGCAGAAGACAAATGAGAAGGAGATTGGTTCAAGAGATATTTCTGTGCACGCGTCCACCGACCCCTCGTCTCGGTGGGGTGACTTTTTATCCTAGGGACCGTTTTTTCCCTTCCTACGAAGAAATTCCCCAGGAATTCGTGGACCGTTTCAGGGGCGGCTTTTTGCATGATGCCTCGCTATGCTCGTGACCTTTTCCAACCTATTCCTTGACGCGTCTGCCAGCGTGAAATTAAGTTGAACCAGGTCAGGGTTCGGTCTCGCTTCTCCAGCCCAAGAACCTTTTCCTATTCAGGATTCTTCCTGCTTTATCTTGGCGGGATCTCAAGCAGTCTGGTCTTAAGGATTCAACCGAGTGTGTTTATTTCATATCATTTTATTGGAACCAGACGTTTAATTAGGCTGAAAACGGGTAGAAAATAAATGTTAGAATAAGAATTAACTCACATCTACACTAACTTTTGTGTGCACTGAATCAAACAGAAGTGTGAAGAATGCAGCACAATTATTACTAGATTGCGGACCTTTATGCAAAAGGAGAATCGCCGAAGTTAATTGTAAGAAACGTATATTAGATAATAATATGTTTCTTTCTTTAAAAATTCTACTAAGTTGAAAACACTGTAAAAGTGTCTTGAAATTATTCTAATGTCTTTACTATTTTGTATTTGGTCTGTTCAGTTTTCCTATAACTTTATAAAATCCGTAGTCACTAAATAATCAACAACAGATTCCAAAATTCTTCTAGAATCTACTATTTACATACACTATCTTCTTTATTCTAAAATCGTTTACTTCATATTTTCTTTCAAAAATAATGAGACGGTCGACTCATAAGAACACTGCACAATTTTTATTGCAATTTCCATTACCCGTCAAACTATTTTTACAACATTAATAATTATTAAATAATGATTCCAAAGTTCGCCATGTTCTCGAGTCTGATAGTTCTAGCATTAACATACTTCATCTTTCTATAACATTAAAGCTATGAAGCTCTATTGTTTCATAACACTACTAAGATTAGATTTATTTAAATTTCGTACGATTTCTATTACACATACGCTCGAATAATGAAGATTGTCTAAAAATTATTCGTGAATACATTTTTACAATATCAGGAAATATAAAAACGAAAATAAAAAACCAGGCATCTTAACTGGTACGGTACTTCTGATATTAACATTTTGACTGACGTATCGCCCATTATTGGATTATGAAATTATTTGTACAAATTTCTGTGCTGATCTATTGTATCTGCCTAAGTCGATTAGGATCCGGAAAATGTAAAGATATTGAGAACAAACTTAATGTCATACAAGTTAACTTTTCAATTTTAATTTTATTAAATTTATAAAATTCTTGTGGTTGTTGACGTGGCAGTCAAAGTGTCATTCATTCTAAACTATTAACTAAACTATTCCAGTGTCAACAAATGTTGCTTACCTTTCAACAAATCTCCATTTTTCTTTCCTCAGTTTTCATGAACTTTGTACAAACAGAATTTAATTAGCAATCTATTTCCTATGCTCTGATAAGCCAATTATGATAGGTATTTCTATTAAAATATAATAATATACCGTGATAGAGTAACAGAGAGAGAGAGAGAGAGAGAGAGAGAATGTGGTGGAAGAGAAGGGGTTAAAAAGAGAGAGAGAGGAAGAGAAGAAAACCCGCCCGCCTCCCCACCCTCGCGTCGTCTCCCTCCCGGGCGCCTCGTTACCCCCACCGACGGCGGTTGGCCACGAGCAAGTCGCGATGTATCGCGCGGAGCGCGGCCGACGGTAGCCGAGTAGGTCCGAGCACGGCCGAACGGTTGTTCGAATCGCGACTCCCGCGTCAGTGCTGAAACCGCGTCCGCGGTCCACGGTTCACGATTTCCGGGCCCCGTCGGTTCTGTTTTTTTCCCCGAGGCCTGGCTACACCGAGCAAAAACAACGGCGAAAAAAGGCAGAGAAGCACGGTCACCTGTCAGCGGAGAGACGACGGTGGAACGGCGCCGATCGGATCTCCATCGATCGCGTTCGAGAGGCCAGCGGAAAAGAGGCTGCGTTTTCCGGGCGCAGCCGGTTTTCGCGCCACTTCTCGTCGCCGGTTAAAATGGCCGCGGTCGCGTCACGTTCGTCGCCGCGGACCTGTTCGTGGGTATCTCGCGTGTGAACGGGTCACAGTGTACACACAGGTTGATTATGCTTGTGTCTGGTATCGCATGGCGCGTCCGCAAGCCGAAGGTTATGTCTCGGGTGACCCGGTAGACCGACCCAGGTACCCGCCAGGGTTCAGCTGAACTAGGACACTCGGTGCGACGTTCCTCGGATACAGGACGAACAACATGGACCGTCGACGGTGCGTCTTCTACCGTGGCATCGAGTAGACGAAGATAGAGAAAGAGACAGAGAGACAGAAAGAAAATAAGAAGACAGTGACACGATCGGACTTAACGAGGCGTGCGATGACAGTGAGCAGCGTGGTCGACAGGGACAGAGGACCGCGGACTCGTGGACCATCGAAGTAAGTCTGGTGTAGTTTAACGAGTGCAATCACGCGTGTGCAATAGCAAATTCTTAACCTATACGAAACTATAAAACAGAAAACAGACAGCATATATACGCATATATATATACATGCAAAGATAGATAGATAGATAGATAGATAAATAGGTAGGTAGTGACGGGAGAGGGGGGTAACATAGCGAATAATCTAGTCAAGAGAGAAACGGAGGCAAGAGGGAGCAAGAAGACACTGTGTCGTCTATTTTGAAGTAGAAACTGTACTTACTATCGCCGAGGGACTCTTGGCCGAAGGTCGCGTCGCACGGGAGAAACATAACAGAGTGTGTTCACCCTTGTGTCCGTGAGGACGCGGCTTATTTACATAGCCTCGTCGTCTACCTTCGGTCGATTCGGATCCGTGGTGTTTGGCGCGTGCCAGTGTATCGGTTCGTTCTCTGCCGTTCCAGCGCCGGTTCTTGTGTTCCGGGTTTAGTGAAACGCGTTGAGACGGAACTACCGATCACCAAAACTACGTTCCTGGGATATTTGCTTTTATCCCGTAAGTTTTTCAAGCATCGCGAACAAAAGACTGGATTGGTGTCTCGAATCGAAGATATCCGAGAATTTAGCCCGTGGATAGAACCATCCGACGAGACGCGGAGTAAGTGCTCCCAGTGACGTCACTAGAAGCTCGTGGCATTCTGCGATTCCGACTCGAAGTCGGAAGAAACGTTTCGAGCGGGCCGCGGAGTGGTTCTCCGGAGGATAGATTTTTTGAAGAGTGACTGCTTTCACGGGTGTTTTGGTGTAACATGTATCCGTGGTACCGGGACAGCGTCGCGGCGGCGGCCGCCGCGGGACTCGGGGGCCCCGTCGGAGTCGTCGGTTCCGGGTTCTGCTCCACCGGACCAGGACAAGCCGGCACTACCATCAAGACCGAGAGCGGATATTCGGATTGTATGCTGGCCCTCGACTACGTCCAGAGCAAAGTGAGTCTCTGAAAATTCTGTCTTTCCTTCGATTTCGTCTTCTCCACGGTCTCGCGTCCTCGGTTTGTCGAACACCTACGAGACGCGAATCCAATCGCCCTCTGTTCGCTCTAACCTCATCCACTTACTCATATACCCTCAACCCACAACACTAAAGCTACCGCCGCTGGTCAAATGACCGGTTTTACATTTTTTATTTCAAAATTATTCAAGTTATGAAGCTGTTTCCATTAAAAATTGTTGAATACATATGCCTTTATTCATAAATGCATTATTACAAAAATTGTGAAAAATTTTAATAAGTTCGATCTCGTCATTCTTATGGAGCTATTTTTATCTGCCGCTTTTAGACCTCGGTAGATTTAGTGTTGACTAGACTTTGTGGCTTTTAGCCCTTCGGCGAGAATCAGTACGAACGAAACTTAAAATACAGTCTCGTTTAGTGTTAATTATTAAGTATAGCGAAGGGTTTAATGTTAACAATACTTCTGAGCATTTGATACAAATACCTTTTGGACGTTCGATTTTTTTAATAACCTGTAATTGGACGTAAATTTGCACGGGACTCTGGCTGTAAAATTTGAGAATGGATGGTACCTGACCGGTTTACCACTTATACTACGATTTATTTTACATAAATTCCTATGTCAGACAGAAAATATATATTTATTATATGGCAACCTTTACTTCAACGTTTGAATATTGGTGGTAGATGGACAGAATTTAACTTCGATTTGAAAGATGCAAATAACATACATAATTAGTCGACCATGTTCCAAATCTTCATAAACAGTCTGATACGATATTATAGGGCAAAGAGGTAAGGGTTAAATTATCTTTTGCAATATATTTATTGTGGAATGCGAGGAACATATTTTATAAAGAATTCCAAAAAGTTGTTTGCAAACTGTGGCATAAAGGGTGTATATTGCCCTAAACTCTTGGGCAACCATTAGGGTCATGTGGATTAGCATTAAACCTACCACACCAAGTTAAAATGATCGGTCTCGCAATTCCAAATTATTAAAATTATGAAGATACGACCGAATTAATTCCTCCATTCGAGCTTATATTACGCTAAAAATGTTTAATATTCTAAATAAATTCAGTTTTTATAAAGCAACACATGTTAGTTACTTTTACAGTTCGGTAGATTCTCTGTTAATTATGAACCGAGTGGGAATATTCAAGTTAACAAAGCTCATTAAGAATTGACAAGAATTGTATATCAAACGTAACGATTATCGTATCTTATTCCATCTTGCCACAGAGTGATTACATCCACGTCTCGGTAGGTTTACGCTGCGAAGACAGAAAACCAAAGTTTTTGGACCACTGGATTTCTACTATACCGTACTAGATTGTAAACAAGATTATGAATAAGACGTCAATTTTTTTGGTTTTCTTGTCACTGTATCAGTCGACGTGCGCTGTTGTTGTTAGACATTTTTGGAGCATGGTTTTTAGCGACGCAAAGAAGTCTCACAGTTGTGTATTTCTTCAGGTTCTCCTGTTTCAAATATAGTACAATTTAATGGCCGCGTGTCAAAGATCGTGTCAATCGATTATCAATTTAATTTCTTAATTGCCATGCTACTATTTAAAGAAAGCGTTCTGCAAAGTCCAACGCCATCTCTATTAACATTTCAAGAGCTTAGACAGCTCTGACTCGAGAATGACAGAAAAAAAAACCCACGTGTTACTATTTATTATAGCGCTGCAATTTGACGTACGAATAGATTACTGGCATTTACATCACACCGGATCCATAAATATTTTATTGGCTTCAACGAGGCAAGCTTTTTTCACGATCCATTCATATCGAGATCCAATCTTCCCCCGAGCTTCGCGTTTTCTAATTGCATTAAACGGTATTTTGCATTCGCCGGATTTACGTTATACCGGAGCATGTCCGCGGCTCCTTAAAAAAGTAGCCACTCGGTGTGTTCAAAATGCTTTGTTTGTCCCATCGTCCATGTTTTTTTTTCCAGTCACCTTTGTTAGACATTGACCCGTCTCGGCTTAGCTCGGTTCAAAACAGCTTCACTCTTCCTGGTCATAAATTTGAACGCGTTTCGGGGGGTTCCGGGAAACTGTAGCTGTTGGCAAGAAAAAAGAATAATACGGTGTTACGAATCCAGTTGAAACCGCGACTCATTTTTCTCGCTATTCGTCAACGAGACGCGGCTTCTCGGTAGCGAATCCTCATACCAAACCGCTGACATAATTGTAGAGAGGGAGAGAAAGAGAGGAGAGAGAGAGAGGGGGGGGGGGAGGGGGGGGGGGAAAGAGAGAAGGAGAGAGAGAGAGAGACAGAAAGGAAGGGGGGAGATAGAGAGAGACGAAGGGCATCGACGAGCCGCGAGACACATTTTTATGGAATAGGAAAATCCTTTCATCGTTGATGCCACTAGAAAGTTTTCCACTGGTCTAACAGCCTTGACACACGCAACATTTCAAGAAATTCGAAACTCGCTTTTCAACGAGCCACCTCGCAATAGTTCTGCGATAACGGAACATTTTCCAGCCGAGAACTTTTCCTCTGGAAGATCATCCTATTCGATATTCGTCGTGGATGTTTGACTCGCGCCGTGTTTCTTGCCGCGAACAATTTACAAAACGCAGAAAGCCTCGGGAACGGGAAGCCGAGAGATTAGCTTTTTCTCGCGATCGAAACGATCGTATAGTAAATCAAACATAATTAGGAAATCGTCGAGCATTCTCTAAATTGGAGTGCGAAGTCGCCTGTAAATCGCCGCTCTGCGCTGGCGCGAAATTGCCGAGATCTCTGGATCGTATCTCCGAGTCGCCTTGGAATTTTATTCCGAAAGAAACCGAGTCGTTGATTCGATTAATCGATAATTCCGGAAATTAGCATGGTATCGCAATTTTTCACGAGGAACCGTCGCGATTCCACCGGCCGATCCCGGATGATCAATCGTCTCTTCGTTTCCATTTATCGTCGCACAATTAAAAGCCCAGCAAAAACCGGACTGGAACGATCTTCTTACAGCGATCTCGCGAATTATCCTTCCGAAGACAATAACAGCGTTATGCGCTTCCGAAGACGATGATTAATATTGAGATTATCTCGCGTTACCCGGGGACCCGACGCTTCGGAAGCTAATCGCCGGACATTCATCGCGTTGAACGGAGTTCCGCGTGTTATTTGCATCTCCGCCGGGAATGAATTATTGCGGCGCTTCGGTAATTAATGTCTGACAATACCGGGGTGGCGGGAAAAGCGGTTCGATCAACTTTCATAGAGAGCAACGCCGATTCGCAGTCATTGCTACCACCGTCTCCCCGAAGTTTATACATTCGTTAATGTTTTCATTAATTAATTTGACCGATCGATTGCTAGCAGCGGTCTTTAATCAATATGTAATTATTCGAATAATTGTCCACTTTATTCGATTACTTTTCAAGTAGTAGAAACCGGTAGCCGCGCACAAACGCGTTTGCCAATTCGTGTTTAATTACAGTCTCCGATTTGATCCTGAATAATTGAAGCAAACATCATCCAGCTCGTAATAGATCAATAAATTGTCGCTCCTGTAAGGGTGTGTCAGAGTTGAGCCGACAAACTTCAGATTGAATTTAGGACCGTAAAACAAACAAATATTTCCTCTGGAAGTATGCTCGCAAATGCCTCCATCCAGAAATATTTACTACCAAAGTTGTAGAACTTAGCAATGCATGCTACTGAAATAATTCAGGTGTATTCAAAATATTACTGTAGAAAATTGTTGTAATTATTACCAGAGGGAACTGCAGTTATTACAAACAGTGTTCAAAATGACTATCTTCGGCTTTGAAACAACCTGTGTTAATGTAACATACAAATATTAACACTCGAAGGACGGACCTTACGGAGGCCGAGGTTGAGCCATTCCGTAATTCAAACAAACATTAGGTATAAACAGATTCCAAAATGTAATTTTGTTTCTCGAGTGACCCATATTCGTTCTGCGAGGATTAAGGTTCAGAACAGTGCACGCGTGTAATGTTGTGACAGGTGGACAATGTCAATTGTCCACTTCTTCTGTTATTGATAGGTGCGACGCTTGTCTCCAAGCTGGAAGTTTTATCTTTAGAAATAAATACATCCTTTCTGTTGAGTAATCTACGTGATAAACCGATAACTTGCATTCCTAAATTATACAATTTTGGTAGCAAATATTTCTTGACGGAATCATTTGTGAGAATAATTCTAGAAAAAAATTTGTTTTACGGTTCTAAATTCATATTTAAAGTTTGCTGATTTATTTCTGAAATAGCTCGTAAAATTAACCTTTTTATTTAAAAAAAACTCTTATTTCTTAGATAGCGCGCTTCTTTATGGATTTTCTAATTACAATTATTTACAAACTTTTCATAAACCGGTTCACAAATCTTACCAAATTACACACCTTGGTACAATTGTTTTACTCGGGTACACTTTATTATAAACGTTCTCGTTACAAGGATAAAGGAAAAACGATAAGTTCATAGTTGTTGGTTAAAGAATACCTTTAAAGTAAGGCAAAAGCGGGTGTTGTAACATTGTATAGCATTGTTACACATATTCGGCCGACGCTAAAAGAATTAACCAAGCTTCAGTTAACTAAGCAACAATTGGTTTAATAATAAATAATAAAACCAGAAGAATTTTGTAGAGCGAAAAAATTGCGTCGCGAATATCTTTGTGACGTAACCGCGTCACCGGAATGCAGGACCCCACGGTTAATGGTCACGGACGCAATTAGTCGGTTTCAAAACACATTGTAACAGTCGTTCGAGCCGAAAACAGCGAGACAAAAGGAACTTGTAGCGTGAAAACCACCGAGGAACGGAGTCGCCACAGCGTCTATCAATTATTGAACCTCGACTTCCTCTCGTTTCCATGAAATTCAAGACAGATCGGAATATAAAAAAAAGGCTCTGGAAAAGATCGAGGATCGTTCACGGCTGAGGTGGCTTTATCCGATCCATGCGCGCGCTCGTATCGTTCTCCGACTTTGTAATTAATCGTTTCGCTGATCGGCGTGGTTTTTTCTCCTCGGCTGGCCACGTGGCGAGAAAAACCGTTTGGAATCGGCTTGGCTCGGCGTTGCTCGGCCCGGCCCAACTCCGCTCGGCTCGGCTCCGCGCAAGAAAATAATCCGTAGTGTCAACCTGTGAAAATGATTTGCCTGTAAAAAGTCGTGAACGCTTCGCGTGTACACTCTCCTCTCTCGCTCTCTCTCTCTCTCTCTCTCTCTCTCCCTTTCTCTTTTCCTCCCTCTTCTCTCTTCTCTTTCCGCGCGGAGAACGGTTTTTGAATCGTCGCCGAGCTAGAAAGCAGTATTTTTTCGCGTCTTTTTGCCCGGCTGGAATGTAACGGTGCGGCAGGATCGTGGAAATCGATTGGTAGCGGATCGATCGTCGATCCGTGGAGCTCCTCGGCCGGTTCGATCGATCGATAACGCGTTAACAGGGCAATCGGCGGCCTCGGCTTCTCCCTGTCGCTTTTCGTTTCCCTTTTCTCGGCTTTTATTCGTCGTTTCAATTTGTCGGCGATCAGAAAAATCGAGGATTAATCGATTCGACGACGCGGTGAGAACGAACGGATCGAGGTGTGCCGTGACGAGGGATATCGCGCTGTAATAGGTCTTCGACGGGGGCTTTTATCTTAGCGCGAAATGATAATTAGCTGAGGCGTTAATGGCGGTGTAACGCGCGCACCGGTCTTTAACCGTTAACGAGCACGATCGATCGTTCGCAGCGGCCGGCGAACGCGACTTTGTGGTCGGGGCACCGATTAAGATCCAGTATCGATCATAATAATTCCCGGCAATTAGTCACCGCGTTGGAAATAATCCTGGCTGATAGACAATTACGGCGACGCTCATTTCCAAGATTTTATATCACGAACGAGCCTCGCGCGTTCCTTTTTTTCATCCTCGGCCGATCTCGGCCGCGCTTTTCTTGCGACGCGATGGTGCGATCGAACAACCTTTCCCGATCAATTAACCCGATCGCGGCAAAAAAAAAAAGGAGCCAGCAGGTTGCCGCGCTTCGAGTTCCCTTTTTTACCCGGCCAAGTGGGATGCAGGAAGTCTATTGGCCAGGTGATGAAAACACGGACAATGCGGTGTAGCCGTAAACAATGTTTTTTCTCGCATGGAAAAAGAGGGGTTTAATAGCGCGTACATCGCTACTGCGATCGCAGAGAAATTGTCGTAGGCCAGGCTTTCCATGATTACAGCTCGCGCTAACACGTTAAGTGCTGCTTGTATCGTTGGGGAATTTCTCGGGGCACTTCTTCCTTGAATTTGCTAAGGAAACGTCGAATGAAATTGGGAAATCAATGACGATCGGATGGATGATGCCATCGCACGAATCAAAAGCTTATTGTGCAACGAGCGTTTCGTGCACCGCATCGCGCCGATTGCTTCGACGGCTCTCTTTCCCTTCCGACAACAGTTGCGTGTCCAGCGCCGCGCACAATTTTCTCGATTTAGCAACGGCTACTTTATTCACTCCCTATTCGACTCGACCAGAGTCTAATTGATTTTTTCCGACTTATCGCCGGAATAATTGAGTAATCGAACGGGCGCGTTGAGCGCTAACGATTCGGACCGGCCGAAGAGAAATTTTCGTGGTTTTTATTGTTGAGAACAAGGTAGGACGCGGGCGCGTGGAAAACGAGGGAAGGGGCGGGGCAAAAAATGGCTGAAGTTTACGGTGCACGGATTTGCCAAGCGCGGCGAGTAATTGAATAAAGGCGACGAGAGGAGGGACTCTCTTCACTATCCCCGGTAGCAACGTGTAATTGCAACGGTAGTTAGCGAGGCACCTCTTTTAATTATGTATATTATATATCCCGCGGCGGAGTTTTCTACGCGCCTCTCTGCGCTTCTGTGTTTCTGTGTTTCGGGCTTAACCCTCCGCTGCTTACACGGCCGGCAGAGCGATTACGCGAACCGCGGAGATGAATTTAATGCGGACGATTACCGGGAAAACGCGCGATGACAGAAGATTAGGAGAATAATTGCGGTGCAACGTGCGCGCATGCGGGTCATAAGGCCGTGACTAATTGCCCTGCTTACGGGCAATCGTTCCCCCGATCTGAGGTCAACCAGGGATTCCCATATTCTTATGCTAATCGTGGATATCGATAGCCAGGCCGTGCCGCTTCGAGACTTTCGGCCATCCTCTTTTTCCAAGGCACGCCCATTTTTATTCGTCGTCTTGTCTTTGCTGCCGATACCTCTTCCACTCTTTCAGTTCTTTACAGAGTTGGCAGAAACTAATCTGAATAATTAATAACAATTAGTTGTAATCCGTAATAATTTATAATACCTAACAAGTTGTAATTAGTAATAATTAATCAGATTACGATTTGCCTGATTACTTTTTTACTAATTATTATAAATTAGTTAAAATAATTGACGAATTATAATCATTAGTCATTAATCTGCTCACTTTGCCTTCGAATTTGGTACTGGAGCATTAGAGCAAGCTTCCCAGACTCTTTGCTTCGTGCAACTTTTTTAAACAACACAAAATTATATGAAACTTAATGTCTCTGCATTTTCATCGCGGATACAATTATTACAAGTTTTGCGATTGTAATAATGTTTTCAAAGAAATGGAATTATTTTGTGCATGTATTTGTATTTCTGTGCTGAGATATTAATGCAAATAGAACAGAATTTTATTCTTGCTCAAAGAAACGAAATAATATTTGTAATTAACTTTTTGCGGTATAATGTTGGAATATGGCGACTGAACACGTGGTGATACACTGTTCTAGAATGTAACTATTTCAGACACTTGCACGAAAGAAACTTGTAGTCGTTAATACTGCCGGCACAAAAAGGAGAGGGGAACGTAGTAAGACAATAGATCTTAAATGATACGAGTGTCGATTGATTGCGCACGATCGTGGTAGATGTCGTGATTAGTGTCTAATTACGAAGTCTTAACATATAAGAACAAAATATAACAAGTTAGACTCGTGATATAGATTTTATACGTGATCAACTAATTAGAAACGTGAAAAATGATTCTTCTGTTTTTTCGTTCCATCAGGGTTTTATCAAGGAGATCGTTAACCCTTTGCGTTGCAACGAGATAGACTCGTGATGAAGATTTCATACATGATCTATTGCCTGCAAACGTCATTTTATTTCCCCCAAATTCAAAAAAATGTGATCCTTCTATCATTTAAGAAGGAAAGTATGTGAAAATATACAAGAAACAATAATCGTCTCGTTCTATCAGGAAAATTAGGCTGATTAGTTGTGAAATAGATGGTAGTGCGAGGGATTAACTCGTGATTACTAGAAATCTTCATCATGAGTCATGACGGCGTCGCAAAAAGTTAAACGACCCTCTGCAACAAATTCTAAGAGTTCAACTAAATTGTAACGACTTGTAAAAAAGTGACTACATCGAGATTACGATAAACACGAACTGAAAAATGCAAAAAGGTATCTTCATCTAATTCTAGATAAACTCTCCATTTATATTTCATTCTTGATTCCGGTACAATGTAATAAGAAGTTGGAGAAATTTTTACCATAAAATGAAATAAAAATACAACGTAGCAGCAACACGCGGCCCCGGTATACTACTTAAGGGTTAATTGAAAGACAACGTCGGTTCGTTTGCTACAGCGTGCATTCTTCGGTGTCTGATTCGCGCTACCGATAGCTCATTCTACTTCCTGTATTTCATTCTCGGAGGATCTAAAAAAGGAAACATTGTAGCCTCTTCGCGGAACAATTTCAAAAGGAAAACATTGCCGGCGAGTATTTTGTAATCCTCCGAGACCAGAGGGAAACCGCGAGCGATCGCTTCAGAGAACGGCGAACTTTTGGAAGCAGAGTGTCGTCCGTGAAATGGATAATCGAGAGGAAGCTCGTAGTTGAAAGTTCCTCGAAATCGTCCCCGTTTCCTGTGCCCATTCGATCCGCGAATGTATTCCGGAGATATCCCCTCGTATTCTCGAGACGCATGGCGCGAATTCTGCCCGGGATTTCTTACCTGTCGGCGGGAACGCGGCCGGAGGAGAGGGCTCCATAACGACCGAACGAAAGAGAACTTCATTGGCTCCTCGGGAGGACTGACTGACAAAAAGTCCTCTGAAAGTGCAACGCGCAACCAATTTCCCCTTCGTCCTGTCTCACCACTTTTCCGCTCGGCGACCGTAAGCGCTGATCGCTGCCGGTACCGCGGCGGACCGGAAACTTCGACATTAGCGTGCGTTTTTACCGGACCATTTTTGCCATTTTCTCCAACTTCGAGGCGGGTCTTCCTCTCTCATTAGCATAGTAACCGCGCTCGTCCGCGACAATAAAATCGAGTACGCGAACTATGGTGCCCGAAACGACAATCGATCGTGGCACAAATAGATTTTCGTGTGGAAAGATGTCGACGACCTACAGTAGGAGCCTCGTGGGACCGCGGTCACGGAGCGCCGCGAAAGGAAATTAAGGGACCGAGGCTTGTTCATTAATTCTCATAAATCTGAATGAAATTAACTGGCCGTGTTGATTTTTCCGCTCGGGAAAGCTCCGGCGCGCCGGCTTCTCTTACGGGGGGCGAGGGAATGCGGCTCGTTTAACTAATTGTAAGAAAAACATTGTACCGCCGTGGAGTTGCGAGCACGCGGAAGAGGATTCCGTTTCCCGAGCGAAAATCCGCCTCGCGTGTACCGCGATGAATTTCTGCGCGCTTTTTTTCCAACCGGGATTCATTTCGAGCGTTTCTTTCGATACTTCTGGGAACTGATTTTAATTTCATTGGCGCGAATCCCGCCGGGGGTGCCATTTTTTTCGTTTATCGAGAACCAAGAATCGAGACCAGAATTGCTGCTGCAGCTCGTTAAAAAGATCTTCGACTATGAAATCTTTTTTTTTTCTTTTTGGTATTTCTTTAAAAAGCAACTATGGAACTTCTTTCATCGGCGGTTTTCATATATATTTATTATTCTTTTAACGATATTCACAAATTGTTGCAGCGAGAAATAGTCAAAATTTGTAGTTGTACAAAGCTTTATAAGTAGACTGCAGAATTTATGCATTTATGGCAAAATGAATAGATGAAATTCAATGTGAAAACATTTGAACAATTTAAAGATACTGTTGTATTACATTTCATTCATTAAGTTTATTCAATTATCAGATAAATGTTTGTTCAGCTCCTGCATATGACGCACAATGCAGATATTTTTATTTTGCATTCGCAGGTTCGCAGTCTGCTCATAGGCAATCGCGTATCAAATAGATGTTCTTATGGTTGTCATGATTCCGGTCCTTCTATTTCGTTGAAACAAAAAAAACGGAAACGATTTTTAACCTCTTGCTTTTCGAGTGATATTCAAACAAAAATATGAGTGTGCAGACAAATTAATTTAACGCGTCTCTGTGCGAGGAATTATTACAAAATAAAACTAAGACATGACTGTTTTCATTTAATATATTTATATAAATATCGATACAACTTCATTTACAATAAAAGAAATAGATAACGTAATGCTAACATAGAATACTAATTAAAAGATATCCTTTTTAGTTATAATGAAATTAACAAAAAATGTTTTCACATAATCAAATTTATTATGAACAAAATTTACAATATTTAAATTCCTTTTTAATATTGTTTATTTTCTAGTAATTCATTGTAACCACTATCACCCAATTTTAGCTGGAAAAAATATCAAAAAAATGCGTAAATATCGTAATAATTTTTGTTCTATCATACCATTTTATTTGCAATTACAATAATCAGAACTTTTTCGATCGCAATAATTTCCTTGACAAGTAAGAAACTTTGTATTCATTATTCATTCACACCTACCTGAATATTTAAATATTGATGACAAGAGAATTGTATTTGTTTTCGAATTAAAAGGACGGAACAAAATTCATACCTAACAGTTTACTATCACAAATCTCCACCATGAGATTGACTCGTTAAAATATGACTGCACATTTAACCCATTGTGCTAGAAGTCGTTTAAACTGCAAATTTTAAAATCATTTTTCTGGCTTCATTCTATACATATGATATTGAGTCTCGTGACTCATATACCAGTTGCACAACAATTTTTTAAATCTAAGCTTTGACGATATTTACAAAAATAATTTTGGCACGTGTTACAACAATTTTAATGGCGCCACAGAGTCGCCACTCGAGTGCAAAGGGTTAATACGGCGAGTCTATCAAATTCGGGTATGGCACTGAAAATATTTGCAGGCATGACGTTTAATTTCCACCGAAGGGGTTAATCGATCTTCGAAGTATATTAGACACTACCCTGCCGCGCTCAGCGGAACAAAGAAGTAATAAAGACGACGCAGTCATAATGGCAATAAGATTCTCTAAATGTTAAATATCGGTTTGAAAACGTGGAAGAAGTGGGAGACACGCGTCGAGTAGAAGGACAGACATGTCGTAGGCGTTAAAACACGAGTCGGGCGTGCAGACCGTTCGATTTTCAAGTTGAAGGCGGCCATTGGTGGCTAAGAGGCCGTAAAAGGCCGCTCCCGGGCCCGGCCGGCTTTCCAAATTTGGCGGCCACGAGGCCCTTTTTGTCGGCTCTGTCGCAAAAATGGCCGTGAGGCGACGCTACGCTACGCACGCTCCTCCCTCGTACGGTTAAGTTCAAGGCGCGCGATTTTTATCCCTTTCCCTCCTTGGCGCAACTTTTCTAGTCGATGCCCCAGCCGCGGATATCAACACCGGAATCGATTGATTTTCTCCCCGCGTCTTTCGCCTTCCTCTCGAACTTCTTCCTCTCCGCAAATTCTACGTCCATCTTCCGCTGCCAAAGTTGCTACTGAAGTCTTCGTAATAATAGAACTTCTTCCGAGTAATGGAACTAGGGGTTGGATAGTGTAGAATATCAGAAACCTAACTTATCGAATAATGGATCGATCGATCATTGATTATTGTTCTAATCACGGCATCCTTTTTACATGTAGATGATAATATAAGTTGACATAACCTAATTTATCGACCAATGGATTGATCGATCAATGATCATTGTTGTTCTAATCACAATATTCTTTTTAGATGTAGGTGATGCATGCATGTCTGATTTTTTATTGCATAATAAGTCACGTGCAAAATAGGCCCGACCTCAGTCTAAATTAATACTAAAACGCAGTGTGTACCTTGTTTATTAAGTCTATATTGCTGTGTTGGAAATATGTGAACAAATTATAGTAAATCACAGTCGTGGGCTAATATAACCTCTTGTTCTACAATATCGTGACGGACTCGTCATGAAGATTTTGAACAGAGTTCAAATAGTTCGCTGAAAGTGAAATAATATTCTATTTTGTTGTTGTTAATGTATAACCATTGGGGAACATACGGGCATATAATAGTTATCAATTCTTTCGCTCTTCTAGCAAATTGTGAACTAGAAAGAAATTATAATCGCTGCAACGATAAGAAAATCGTAAAGTAAGTGGTTAAATCTGCAACAGCTAGTGCAACGACTAACTATTTCCGAGCGTCACCAGGATCTAAATGCGTGGTTAAAGAAGTAGTGTAGTTTAAAAAAATTAATCCTAACTTCGTGAGCGAAGCAGAGTTGAAACTCTTACGAACGAGCAGTTTTCAAAGTGTTAAGAATATTTTCCACAGAGAGTTATACTCGGTGATTGATACAATTAAACAACATCGTGTCATTAATATGTTGACATTCGCCACCAAAGGGTAAAAGTTGCACCCTTTGAATCAGTATTTCGATGATCGCGTCAATCGCAGCCAATGCAAAGCCATCGAAGTCTCCGAGCACAAAGAGCGATGGAGATCGCGTCGAGAACAAGAGAAACGGTACGGCGATGAAGCCGGCGGTGGAGAGAGGGTTGTCTGGTGGGAGGTGCGGGGGAGGCGGAGGGTGATCGGGGGGGGAAAAGGAAAAGGTGGTCGGAAGGAAAGAGGAAAGTGAGGTCGGAGCGTGCGCGTCGTTGACTGGAGGACGTCTCCGGCGCTCCGTTTCCCTCCCTCTCTGGCCGGTTGCGCCGTTCCCTGCGTCTCTCTCGCTCTCTTTCTCTCTCTCTTTCTCTTTCGCTCTCCGTTCCGACGGAGAGCTGGTTCACCAGCGCAGCCAGCACAGGTAGCACGTCCTCCGATCGGTGGGCGTGCACGCAGGTGCGCGTGGGTGGGGGAGGCGTGGTGAACCGTTCCGATTGGTCGGCGTACCTCGTCTCGACCTAACCCAGACCGGAAGTGGGGCCGCGTCGAGCCGGCGGGTGGGCAGAGGGGCAGCCGAGGCTCCTCCACTCGGGCTCCCTGTGGCAAAAACGATATCGCATCTCGCGCGCAGCTCCGCAAAAAGCTGCCAGGTGGCATTTCGCCTTACCTTCAGGGTTACTGCCTCCTGCACGCGAACACACGACAGCGAAACGCGCACCGGATACCCCGGGTTCCCGGGTTCCCGGGTGCTTGGCTGCGCGACTCTGCCGGCCACCCGACGCCGAGAGGGATGATTCTCCTTTTTTTACGCCTTTTTCCCTTTTTCTCTCCGCAAAGAACCCAGAGGAAGAGGGAGGGAGAGAAAGGGGCGGCTGCCTCGGGATGATACGATAGGGTTGGGGGTGGAGATCCAGCGAAACACGTCAGGTGTAACGCAAAGGACAGCGGAGGCTGTTGGAGTAGTCGGTCCCGATAAGTCCTGTTGGAATAATATTCTTACGAATATTGAGATTATCGCTATCGTAGAAGACATTGACACAGGAATTGTTTATTTTGCATGAAGTTCTGTAGTCTAGTAGTAACTCGTAAGCGATCGTGAAGGAGAGTGTCCCGTGTGTAGAATCGTCAAGGATATCTCTTTGAACGAATACATACGACTGTACTTACAGCACTTTCTTGAATTTGCTTGCATTTGGCAGGATAGTATTCATCGATATTCGTAACACTTCCGTCCAGCGTTCCGCGGGTGGTCGCGTAATTGTAGTATAAGCAATCAGATCGTATTATAAATAATTGTAAATAAGTAATCAGATCGTATTATAAATAAAACTTATTATGTGATTTGAGTTCAATCGTATATCCCGTCATATGCATACAAATCTAAGAAGGCGTTGCAAGTGCAACGATGTGCATTTGCTCTGACATATCTTTTGCGTTCGCTTACAAGACTGTGCAATTACATGTTAAATAAAAATTTCCTGCGTCAGTTGCAACGAGTGGTAGTTGAATAGGTAGTTATTTTGTCGTTCTTTAATTTTAACGAGTTGACAATGACATGGCAGTACTCTTAATTATTTTTTCATTTCCACTATTTCCTGCTACACCTATTCATTTCTGTCAAAAATGCGTAAAATCTGCTGCAAGTTTTGTGGATACCTCTATTCGTTGTAATAAAGTAGTTACGGATTTTGGGTCTATTTCAATACGCCCGAAAACCGTCACCATCCAAGTCCTAACTCTTCTATCCTTTATATCGAGAGGTGGGACACGCGTTCACCCCTGATGAAGTCCGTCAACCGGCTCTACGGTGTTCCTGTTAGAACGCCGTTAGCAAAACAATATCATAACCAGATCATTTCGTGTATCTATGGTCTTAACCAATATCTGTAACAATAATAATTGGTAAACGGAAGACATCTATTAAAAAATAATTAATGTGATGTGTATATGCATAACTCCAGAGGCCTTTATGTAAATATAAATTTAAATAAAAGACAATTTTAACGGAATGGAGAAAACGACTTGCAACTGTGCTTTCCGGGCTATTTGCCTCGGACTCTCGCAGCCAGTAGGGATATGATACAAGTGCAGATTTAGGAAATATCATAAATATAATATATTTAGGTCTAAAGAACTTTTTATCTTCCATCAAATTATTTTGGAGCACCGTATTCTAATATTGAGTTGCCGTTTTTATTTCTGTTAAAAGTTTCAGTTGGATTTCAAGATTTTATAATTCCTCTACTTTTTGCTTTTACATTCTGTTACCATCTGAGACACACGTGTTCACAGTTGGGAATGTTTTTACAAATTGCAGGTCGTACTCACTGCTCGTATACTCAAAACGCAATACTTACTCATTCTGAAACACTCATGCTTACGTAGGTACAATGCGTTGTCGATACGGTCGAACGCAGATTTACCGATTTATAGTTGTATCTACATTTCTTCAGAATTTCATTGACAAATAGAGATCCTGCAACTTCGAGGAGCTTCACTTTGTCCAGCAGAGTTTCTTCTCTCGCTGCGCTGTCGGATACTGTTTCTGTCTGACCACGAACCATCCGTTACCACTAGTTCCACGCGACGGTCGACAGACTTAAATTCCATTCGACACGAAATTCTGCCACGCTATTAGACACGGACTATTATCGTTTCCACGAACAGCGATAAATCCTAACAATGGTTACCCGCGAAACGCACGCTTAAATTTCTAATTCTCTTATATGGAAATCTGTTTTCCATTTCGAGAACCATTATCGAATCCACGTCCGCGCGAAGAGACTATTTCTTCTAATTAACCCCTGTCGATTTAAACCGTTCGTTTTCCGGAACGATAACTCATTTCCACCGAAGAGAAACCGTTGGAGATTGCTAGTTCGGCCATTAGGGAAAGGACGAGTTAACTCGTTCATTTCTCCACGCCTTTGATTCCTTCTCCGAGCTCCTACGTGCCCGTAAGCTCATCTAATCACTTTTTATCGACGCGTCGATGTTCTCAATGAGATTTCAGAACTTTGCCAATCAAATTTGTATCCACTGATGAAAATCCTTTATCGTACAGTGATCGATTAACAATTAATTACAGATAGTTGGAACATTGATCCTTTGTATTACGATTTATTTCACGGCTACTTTGATTAACATTTCTTTGTTACTAATAGATTTCTACGCCAGACAGAATATTTGTATTTATTATATAACAAGATTTGCTTCAATGTATAAATATTCGTGGTAGATGAATATATTTTAATTTCGATTTATAGTATGTACATATATCGTAACTAACACGACATTATCGGAGAAGGGATTAAAGATGTTTTGTCTTAAAGTATTTGTTATTGTATAATATAATACGATGGATGCTATTGTATTCGCCAAAAAGAGTGAATCTTGCTAGGAAGAAATATATAATTTGGTATCAACATGGTTCACTTGAACAGAGGCGTAAAATTTCGCTACAAATAATAGTGCCGCCCAATATCTGAAATGCTGGTAAAAGGTCACAAGACTGTAAGAACAAACTTTCCAGAGTATTACATCCGAACGATTAGACGAAGATCGAAGAAATGTTCACTGGACAAACAGTTGAACGATCCCGCGCAACGAAATGATTCTTTTGTCGGACTTGTGCCGACGGTCCCAATTAATCTATTATATAAAAATAAGTCGGGTTTTCCTTCCTGACGCTATAACTCCAGAACGCACGAACCGATTTCCACGGTTTTGCATTCGTTGGAAAGGTCTCGGGCTCCGTGAGGTTTATAGCAACCAAAATTCTGGAAAATTTCAACAGAAAAGCAGGAAAACAGGGAAAATCATTTTTCACATACAGCGTCATCTCTGATACATAGCATGTACTACAAACCAATATGGTTTATAAAACAAAAAAAATAACTTTTCTTCATCTTTTAATCCCCAAACGAAATGTTACAAAAAACGAAGCCATCTGGTGGCGAAACGGAGTTCGCCAGGTTTGCTAGTATATAATAATAATATTTATTTACAGGCTAATGCCCTTTAGTTTTCAGTAAGCAAGAGGAGTACACAAATAAGGATATTGTTTATTCGCAGTGACTATTCTTATTCTACAATTGTTGAGATTATAAAGACATGTTCACCGGAAAACATTCCGGCTAACACAAAAATTGGTAAACAGCTACATAAATTTAATGCTACAATTTGTACAAGACAACGCAGACGAGTCACTTTTCATATCCAGTCCAGTTAGCGTTAAATAATTCTAAATATATGTTCTCAGAAGCTGCGATGTGGGCAATCAAAATTTACTCTATCACGGTATCGATTCGCATTATAAATCATTCTCTTTGTGTGATTGTTACGAGCATACAGAGTACGATGAAAATCCTGTTTGAGGAGATACCTATGTATCGAAGATAGACGAGATATCCGCAGTTTGAGATCGCAGATATCGATGAGGAAATCGTCGAATAAGCTTCTCGAACGTAAGAAGGAAAAAGAATGATGTTGAATGGAAAACGGATCGACGAGGATCCGGAGTAAGATCGAAGAAGACCGGGCGGTGGAAAAGCAGCAGAACGCGGCCGCGACGAAACGGATCGATTAAATTTCCCAGCGAGGCAATAAATATCGCGCCGCGAACAATTCGAGAAACGTGTTTCCCTTATCCGCGGTCTCGTGCAAAGTTTTAATTGGATCGAACGAGCGAGAGAAACGCGACGGCCAGGTTGAGAGAAGGACGACGACGACGACGCGCGACGGCAGTGTGGTAGCGGTAGTGGTAGCGGCAGCGGCAGCGAGGTTGCGTTCGCTCGTTATTACGAAAAAGAAACACACGACTACGGTGGCGGACTGGCTCGCCGTTCGTGTGGGTGAGATGAGGAGAGGCGATATTCTGCGTGCATTCCGGCGTCGACGCCGGAGTCTAGGATTGATGGACGGAAACGCGGGAAGAATGGCAGAGCGGAGTCGTCGTCGTCGCCGTTGCCACTGCCGTTGCTGTTTCTGTTGCCGTTTGCCGGTCTTTTCTGGGGTCGTTGACAGTCTGACAGATGCGTGGATCGCAGGGCCGTAGAAAGAATTTTAACTATTCCCCTGTTTCGCCGCGATTTACCGTACGATCATCGCCGAAAAACCTGCAAACTATCACTCGAAGTCGCGAGTTGCTGGCAAATTAACTACCGAGGGCTGCGAGGGCGACATTTCTCAACTCCTATTCTACTACCTTCGAGTCTCATGGCCGGGAATTCATTTCTCGAGGTCTCAGCTTAAAATTCTCCAATCCCAGAGCAAACTTTGCGATGTGGTCCCCGGAACAAGCGGAGCCTAACCTTAGAACGGTCCAATTACATTTTTCAGCACACGTAATAGTATTTATTATCTTTAAAATATAAAATATGCAGTATGACATCAATTAGGAGGACAAGGGTTGCCGGCAACCCCACAGGAACATTCTAGGGTTAAATGTTTCATCGAACGGATGCATCATAGATTCTAAGAATTTCTTCTTATAACTTGGCTGCGACAAGAGCATTTTTGATTACGACTAGATCGCAAATCTTTAGGTAAAAGAAAAATTGTCTATGACAGTTCCAAGGCGTAAGGGCCAAGTCTAATCTTATTTCTCCCTTAAATAATTTTAATAAATTCCGATTAACATATAAATATTTCTAGTTCCTTTTAATTTCTTCACTATCTTATGTTTTGTTTGCACATATTTCCCATAAATCTATACAATTTGCAAACTATTTAAGACTAAGTCTGAATCGACAGCGACAAAGACAAAGACAAAATCGGATGCTAAGACAAAATAAAACGAACATACAAAAAGATGTAAATAATTACTAAGAAAAAGCGTTATATAGCTTTTTTAGCGACCTTTTACATACACAGTTTTCAGAAAGGTCGCTAAAACTGGTTGAAAACCGAGTCTACATTCTACGACTAAACTTTGTATATTATCTTACACGATGCGTAATTTTCTAGCTCTATTACATTTCTTTTCTCTTCCTGGAAGCTTTGTTCTGTATCGCAACCGAACGGATGTCTTTCTGTATTGTACACTAACGAGTTGCGTGACGTCTAATGAATAAATAAAAAGATATTCTTGAGCGATCGAGATCCGAGCAGCGAAAAACGCAGGGGTCCAATTTGGGGATGAGTGTCGAGAGCGCGAGAAAGAACCGAGAAGTGGAATCGTCCGCGTAGCTCAGTGGCAGGATACGTTTAATTAGAAGCCGACAGTCGGTGCAATTATCAAAGGCGAATCGCTCGATTCGTAGATAGATTTAATAATTGCGGCCTTGGGGCAACGGTATACAATGGGCACCCTTTCGCGATACCCTCTCACGGCCGCGAATGAAAACCTGTCGTCACCGTAGGCCGAGGTAGATGTATAAGTTACAACCGCGATGCATCGTGGGACCTCGAAGGCTCGGCACAATGGCGGAGGGAGCATGAATAAACATTGGAGCCGCGTGTTTGCACGGCGATCCTCAGACGGCGTTCTAATTGCTGGCAGATCTAACAGTTTTCACGATTAATGGGACTGGGAGTCAGTCGGGAGACGATGACGGTTGGTGGTGTAAAAATCAGAGATTAATTGATATTCGTAGGTGGATACGGAGACGGATCGGGGGCGAGAAATGAAACGCTTGGTAAGGAACTTGGAGTGGAAGCTCGCGGATGCTCGAATATCGGAGGGATCGGAGAAGCCACGGAGATGTAGATCTTGGGAACACGATGATCTTGTATCGAGCGATTAATAGATCGTTCGGGGATGAAGGTGGAAAAAGGGAAGGCCAGAAACGGCAAAAGGAAGGAAGTTTAATTACTGGGAAGAGCGTATGTACCCACCTAGCGACATCAATGGATCGGCGATGCAGAGGATCTAACGGGTAATCGGCACGAGAGCCCGAAACACGTAACTCAATTAAACACCAGAGAGCGTTAATTATCCCTGAGCGAACGGACCGCAGAGAAACGGCGAGAGGGGGTCCTAGGGGAATTTATCGCCGGCAGAGATTTTGACACGGTCTATTCAGCTGCGGGCCGGAGGATCGGGAGGATCGGGAGGATCGAAAGGATCTCTCGATCCGCGGCTGAATTCGGCGGTCGCAGCCTCGCGCTCCCTCCGATATTAATTAATTAGATAATTAATCGTGTAATGGGTTTAATTGGGTCCTGTTAAGTGTCAGCGTGCTCCCTCGGGCGTAATCTTCCCCGTGGCATCTGGTTTATCCACGCGTGTATATAGAAGGAACACGATGCGCCACCGTCCTCGTTCGCCAGGTAAAACAGCCTCGCTACCTGGTACCCCTGTACGCCGAAGCCCCACCGAGATGTTGTTCAGATTACAGATAACGAATACGGAGATTTCGCAGATCCGATATCCGTTGATAAGCGAGCATGCACCGCTTGTAAACGGAGATACGATCCTCCTACTCCTCTCACCTCTCTTCCCCTCGCTTCACCTCGACTCGTCTACGCTTGTTCTGCATACCGCTCGATTTTTTTTCTCCATTTTTCGCGACCCCGCTGATCTCCCTTTATCCACGGAGAATCCTGAAAACAGAACTCCGAGCTCAATTTTACAGCTCAATTGCGAAAGAAAACATGTTTGACATCCAGAAAAGTAACGGGTCATTTCATCCCTTATACGTTGTAAATTCCAAAGCTGAGCTTCAAGCCTAATTTCGAGAATAAAATTACGTTCGATGTGGTTGCAGTTTCGAAAAGACTTGTTTCCTCTCGAGGATGTTGGAGATTTCGAGGCTGAACTTGAAGCTTCGTGTCGCAAGGTGGTTGCGATTTGAATTTATAGGTAGACCGTGGATTTGATGCCTTTATGGTAAACGGTGTCTTTACATTATTTTCAATAATTTTGAGCCTTTTCAGCCTTTTCATTATTTCAAGCCTGAGCGCCGAGAATAATATGAATTACAAAATTGTGTCCAAGGTGGTTAGAAATTCAAATACGAAGGGAAGGTTTTGTTCTAATGGTATTATAGATTTGAAGCTTCGAATTTAATTATTAACTTGTGACTCGAAGTGGTCTCAATTTTATAATGCAAGGGTTGTTCTCCACTTGACGATGCTGCAAATTTCAAGACTGAATTTCTTGCTCAATTTGAAGAACAATTTTGAGAATTGTGTCGCATGGTGGTTGAGTTTAAAAAAGTATTATATTCTTTTAAAGATGTTGTACGCACCGTGGCACTCGTTCTTGCGAAAATTTATTCCGTGGAACGCTGCGATCGAATCGCAGGACAGAATAAATAGTACGCGGCGCGGATGGGAAAGATGAATGATCGGCATTAAACGTCCACGACAGGGGAATTTCGAGTAATAACTTCATAGATTATCTTCGGAACGCCCGGCCAAGGAGAAAATTCATTTCCTCGCGATAAAATTCGCTGGTGCAACAGTGTACCTACTTGTGATTTGCTGTTATGGCTGGCGCGAAGGAAGGCGGTGCGCGGCGCGCCGTTTCGTGGGTCGATTCAGGAAGCAGTCGCCTTACTTTCTCGGCAATACGAGCGAGAAAAGCGACGCGGCGAATAGCTCATTCGGGGTTAAAGAATCCCTCGTTTGCCAGGGGTAATTATAGAGGACGCTTGGACGCATAGAATTTCCCTCGATCGTAACTTTCCTGGATCGTAACGTCTACTCGTCAGAACGGTTTACAGCGTTCCTCGTGTCTGATTAGCGTTAACGATCCCAGGACGCAAGGAAACTCGACTTTATTGCTTGTAAAACGCTTCGATTTTTCAATCCGCGAGACCATCTTTCTTTCGCGGCTCTTGGTAACCGCGATCGATGATCCAGAAAACCAGCTTCTCGAAATTCTACAGTTAAATGCAGATCGTTCCAGAGATGACACAGGTTCGGTATTTATAAATGGAGAAATTATTATTATTGTTATTATTATTAATAATTGTAATAATAATGTAGAATATAATTTATTAAAGTAGAAAGAAAGAAAAAAATACGGATTTATGAGTACTTTACTCTTTGCAGTCGAGTGGCGACACTAAGGCGCCGTTAAAAGTGATCATTCCACGTTTCTAATAAATAATTTTTATCAAGTTTACTTATATTTAGAATATTGTTAGGAATTGTTGAGTGTTGCACGAAACATAAAATTCGATTTCATAATGTATAAAAAATGCTCCAGGTTATATAAAATGGAAACGTTATTTGTCTGAACAGATATTTTGGATTTTCTATTGAAATGGCACCAACTGCAAAGGTTTAAAATTTCCCTATGAATAATATTCAAACCTGTACAATTCATTTGCTTTGGCCACACAAACTGTTTCCTTTCTCGTTACACACAATCTGTTCTTCCCTTTTTTCAGTGAATGTATTCACACCCGCCTTCTGACAACTGACAATCAAAACACCTGCAGACATTAATCAATATCCCGAAACGCCTGACATGCCAATCAATATCACATGTATCGCACACATAACAACATAAACACACGAAACGAAATAGAATTCCACAGCAATGAATTTATTTACGAGATTACCCCTTTGTTTCGAATAAAAGAAGAAGAGATGTAAACAACATTCGTAACATTCGATAATTGATTAGCCGAGCAATATTCGTAACTACTGCTGTAAGCGCGCGACTGATTGGCCAAAGCAAGTCAATATTTGTGTACAAAAGGTTGACATTTAACAATCATACGGTTGATGCAATCCAAATATTTATAATATTGTCCAGGGTAATTCGGCACATAACAGGAAGAAATTATACATTCGTCTGGTAGGCACATTTAATCGGAATAATTCAATGATCTTGGGAGTTGCCTCAACTAGATCCTTCAAGACTTTACTCATGAACACGATGCACCTTGCTCACAAACTTCCTATTATCCAATGTCTTAACAATAAACCTACCGAGGTCTAAAAGTGATCAACAGAAATTACCTTGTAAGAATTACGAAATAGAATTTATTCAAAATTTTCACAATTTTTGTAATAATGGATACCCGAGTAAAGAAATGTATTCAAGAATTCTTAATGGGAACAGCTTGACAACTCCAATCATTATGAAATAAAAAATGTGAAACCGGTCATTTGACCGGCAGTGGTAGGTTTAGTGTTAAAACCGAAATCTTGAAGAAGGATTTGGATAGGGAGGTATGTATTGAGATCAATAACGAAGATTGCAGTGTTTTTGGAATTCATGCTAATTATTCTGTTGAGAACAATAATGAATTCTATAGCAAAAGTAGCGTGCAAGGCGATTTTGCAAATGACCCTGGCGTTATCGGAATTTTCATACTGTTTTCTTATTTGTTATAAAGCAAGAAATTATCCCTACATTTAGGCGACTTGTGGAGTTCTCCCCCATATCCTTTTTAAAATACACGCCGTCCCATGAGTCTTCGGCGAATTACTAATATTGAGAAAAATGATTCTTAGAACACAAATACAATTTTTGGATTCATTTCGTTGTTTAATTTTTATGTATACATATACACATTCGCAATTATATCTGAATAATACTGAAGTCTGAAAAATGCATTGCGATGGAATACGACCAATCTCCTCGTGTCTATATAATGACTCGAATTAATCACGATATTCGTTCTACTAATTTTGTTACTTGTAGCTTATGCTCCTTCTAACTTGTTCTACAGTCTTCCTCAATGTTGAACACATTTCTTTAATTCTTCGAATTCAGATCAGGATATCGGAGAGATCAAACACTAACATATACTTCATCATTAACGTCTAATACCGTCGAATAGTAGTTTCCATATATTTTTGCTGCAACGATATTTCTTCAGATAAATGATTCTACAAATAAGTATACGTAATAAAATTAATCTTGAAGCTGAGCACCTAAATGTCCGGTGACTTGTGAACGGGAGTGTACATAGACGGGCAATGTGTAGGTTTCGCCGAGAAATTTTCGCCATGTATTGACAACGTAGCAAAAGAAAATGAAATGCGGTGAACTATGGCAGCAGAAAGACGAACGTAAAATGCGACGAATAGCATCGTTGGTCCGCCGTATATCTGGCGAAAGATTTGAATAATTGGCGGTGCGCACTTGCAAGAACGTTGCACCGGTCGGTTATTAAATTGGATTGGCACTCGTTCTTGGTTTTACGGTTGACTAGCCGCGATCTAATAATTGGTTCAACGACGCCGGGTTTTCAGGCGTTATTTAATTTGCGCCGACAATGTATACACGAGTCTCGAATTGAATCGCGCTCGCGATCGCGCCACAGCCCGTCGTACGGAGCGGCGTTCGCGCGCATTTCGCCTCGTATAATTAACGCGCCGGATTGATTGATGCCCAATTAGTACGCGGAACGCGTTTTCTTGATTGTTAAAAGGAAAACGTCGAACGACCGCGTACGAGGGAGCCGCTGCATCCATAATCGCTGTTGGTTTAATCGGCCCGCGTTCGATCGTAAATTACGGCTATCCCGGTTGCTGGTTTAGATCTTTAATATCCAGTTTATGTTATTTAATATCCAATTAAGCGATCCGGTGTTGCTCGAACGCTGTCCCGCGTCTCTGTTCTTGCCCAATCCTGCGAGCAGAAAAATCTTTTTTCGAGAACTCAGTGGAAAATTGGTTTCAATTTTATCCCCGTCTCGAGTACCTGATTTATAATTTTTATTATTATTCTCTATTCTTTATAATTATTTATTATTATTATTATTATTATTTATTATCTAGTATTCACATTAAGTTTGTAATTAACGGTTAAATAATAACATAAGAATATTTAGCTATCGGTAAACGGATCTTTTAAAGGTCGATGTTGAATCATTTTGTAATCCATGCTAAAATCAAGTATATAGATCCTCGAGTGACGCACGTTCTTCTTAAGGGTCGAAGTGAAACAATTAGTTACAAAAGAAATCTGAAGTCACCATAACGGTCAGCATTATTACATAACGTATACGTATAATCTAGGCAACTGTGTCTAGAGAAAAAGATGGAAATAAAAAGTTTTATGAAAAGTTTATCAATCGCAGAACTTCAGAAGACGTGATCGGTTGATCATTGATCATTGATTAGCGATCTTATACACAAACAATGTTTCATCGATAATTAATAAATTGTCAGGATAGGTCCAAGTTCTTGCTCAGTGCGAGACGAATGGCTTTTTCGAAATGGTCGAAAGAAAATTGCGAAGCTCTGGGAATTGATCTCGAAATGTCAAACCCACGTGGTCGTGTCGTCGATCCGTTCGATGCTCGGCGCGAAACGCGCGAGAGATTCGATTCCACCGCCACGAACGCATTCTCCTTCCACGGTGCGAGAGGCAGGAGAGAGAAACAGGGGAATCGCGTGAGAGGAAACGAGAGAGAAGAAGAGAGAGGCGAGCGTGTACCATCGAAGCTTTGCTCGGGAACGTCGAAACAGTTCTGCGTTCTGCCGCGGCGTGGCGTTACTAGCCGCGAGATTATGAACACGTCTTCGGAACCATAATCTTCCTTTTGTTGTTTATTTGCACTGTGTCCCCTTTCCCGAGTTCTCTTCCGATCCAACAACCGATTCCGCGGTTCGTATTATTCGGATAAAACTGTAAAGAATCTTTTAGACACGGAAACGTGGAATAAATGTAAAAGAAACGAAATGTTCTTCTTAAAATTTATAAAAATCAACCCTCTAATCACGGACAACTTTTATTTGTTGCGCAGGTGCGTCTTAAAAATTCGATTGCAAAGGATACGAAATGAAAAGCAAGAATTAAAGAATTGTTATTAGTACCGCGTTAGATTTTCAGGAAACGCGATTACCGTATTTAACAAGAATTAGTAAAAGAAACCTGAAGTAAAAATATATTTCGTCCGTTAAATTTTACAAAATATTTAGAACGTGAATTCCACATCGGTCGTGGTGCGAGGATTTATTGAAATCGAGAGTTGCGCCAATTTGTCAAATTATTTTTCGACCTGGGTTCACTTCCTTTCATCGATATAGCTTCCAATCCGTCGGTTAAGTAAAAAAGCAATTTGTCAGCGCTTACTTTCAATATTTCTCATTAAAGGAAATTAAAAGGCGATGATTTAACGATCCGGGACTTTTCTGATTCGGCGATCTCTATTTTTGGACGCAACCGGCACTTCCTCGTCTGCTGGACGAGCGAACTTAATGAGGCCCGGTCACGTCAGCCAATTATCTCTGTCTCCTTTTCTCATTCTTGCGCCGATCGTCTGGATTTACGCAACGTTGATTAAATTTCGAGCGACTAGGTTCCTAGTTCACCCTGGTTCGATTTAATTGGATCAAAAACGCACATCGTGCATGCCGCCCTCGTTCTTCACCGATCTCCGTTACTCACCCTGATCGCGTATTCCGCGGATAGAAAACCGAAGATTCGCATACTGGTCGTCGTACGATTTCCTAGATTGGGAAATACGGAAAACGGCGACGGATGATCGAAAAGCCGTGCGATAAAGCTGAGCCACGCGCCGCTAAAGTCTCTTTGCGGAGCATTGTGCCAGAAGTTATCACGCCATTAAGGGGGTAGAGCCTGCCGATTTTTTTAGTTCATTTCGGCTCGCATGAAACAATCTATTTGGAATGCAAGGGCGTAGCAGTTAACTCTTGTTCCTCTGTGAACCACGGAGGAAAATCTTTTCGGATTCAAACAGATGGGGCAGAAGATTCGTCACGGTCGGCTGCGATCGATACTCTTGAAGATCGCGAGCGAAATTTCTGTCTCCATATTTTGACTAACACATTAGATCATTCGACTACCACGAAAATCTATCCGCTAGCGAAAAAGGATAGAAACCGGAAATGACAAGAAAGAAGAAACGTCGCGAATTACATAGATCGGCATAAAAAGAGAAACAGAGCGGCATAGGCCTCGAACATGTTTCAAGGCTTAACATAAGTTTATTAACCATTTGATTTCGCCTGGAATGATGGTTCTATCGGAGACTACAAAAGGTTAAGACTTGTAGAGCCATCGGTAAAAATTTACGTGGAAAGCCATCGATATATTTATGCTAATATTTTATGCTGTATGTAGAAATACTTCTCTACTTTTGCTAATTATAATTTCTTATAATTAACTGAGATATATATTACAATCACTAACGTACACACTTTTTTGAAATGTATTTTATGAGTATATATATAGCGTTAGAAAAAAGTTCTCCAGTGGTCAATTACACAATCTATACATTCTACGATTGTTGTTATCTGCGAATGTACATTGCGTACCAATTGTTTGTATATATTACATTTGTTAGAATATTCAGGGTCTTTTCCGTGAGTCTATACTGATGCTTCGACTAAAAATCTCATAATAACAACAATCAACTATACATTGTTGTCAGAAGCTGGAATGCTTACTTCGTGTTTTTATTACCATTTTTATTATGTCGAAATCCTTGTAGGAAAATTAAAAGGACATTTGGTTCGTTGGGGCAAAATGAATCAATTTTTGTTACCAACAAAGGTGCAAAGTCATTTCAATTAGCTTCTTTAAACACCGACCGCGAGATTTCGTATACGTCACCAGATAATCGACGCCAGAAGAAAATCCTTCGATAGAGCCACGGGATTGTGATCGTTTCTTGGCCGATCGACGATCGATCCCGTGGCGATTTCGTCCCGAGGAACTACAAAGTTCCTCGAGCCGCTTCTTCCGACTGGAATTCCACCCGCCGGCTGGTTTTTTCGCGGCGGAACGATTTGTGCTTCCCGGAGCAGTTCATATCACGATAGAAATGTCGCTAGTTCCCTGGGAAAAAGAAGAAACCGCGCGCGGGTCTCTCGCTCGGAAAAAGAGGAATTACTGTTAGCCCCGTACATGGAAGAAACAACGTCATTGCTCCGTGTGAATACGGTTTTTACGAAGATGACGACTCTATTCGCCTTTTAAGCAGCTATCCTTCGGGCCGATTACTCGCGGAAACCATTATTCCACGCCGCGCGGTTCCCGGCCGGAGGCTAACTTGCCGCAGAAAATTCGCTGGGACTTTCTGCACGCTCGGGAGTTTCTTGTGCATCGGTAAACGATCAATTAGCTCCGTTGCAGCGTCGCAAGCTCGTCCTTCCAACGAGACTTTGACTGCGCTCGCTCGACGAAGCAATCTGTTCCCGATTTCTTTGAAATTCATCGTTCGGGCTCTACGATTCACGCTGTGTAGATTTATAGAAAAAAGCCTCTGCGATCTTCTGTTCGTTTATTTACTTATCTATTTATTCGTTTATTTACTTACCAGTGAGATAGCCTCTTGTTTACACAAGTACGATTGCAGAAATATTATAACAATGAGAATAATAATAAAAGTTTATCGATGTCAACGGGAAAATCTTTTCGTACGTAGTGGACAGCAAAAGATAAGATACAAAAGAATATATAAACAAATAAATAAAGACATTGATAAAGAAAGGAGTGATAAGTAATATAATATTATTTACGATACACCGAGACAATTATCGTGCTGCAGTAAGAGCGGAGCGTTTAAATGAAGCAGACGAATTGTCGAAATTCAAGAGTATTGTAAAAATGGTTTCAAGTGAGAAACAATTGGTTTTTATAGAGTTAAATTGGTCGTAAAAATGCGTTGAGATTCCGGCTGGAAGAGGATACGATTAATATGCGCAAGTAATAAAAAATACTAAATGTAGGATAATATAGTTGAGGAGATCGCATGTTTGAAGACGTATCGCGAACAGAAGAAATCAACTGTTTTGTAGCGGTAATTAGCAGTTTTAAGAATACGGTTTACATAGTTATGTTGCCCATATAATTTCTGGTGTGACTCGAGAGAAAATTCAGATCCAGTTCGCAGCGAGCAGGCAGAAGCATTTTGTTTAAACAAACTTAGAATCCCCGGGCAAAATACCATAACTAGACTGCGGATTATCCATGCTTTTTCTTTCTTTAATCATTTTAATAAGTTGAAATTAATACAACCTTTTTAGTTCGTTTTAATCTGTCCATTTTTTAGATTATACACTCTTTTTTTTTAGATAATACACCATCTTTTATCATGAATGCATAAAGCTCGCAATGTAACCATAACCAATACCAAGGTGGTCCGTCGCTTAGCGAGCGACGGAAGGTTTAATAGAGTTTGTATGTTCGACAGATTATGATCGAAATATTTTATCGAGTAGGCGAATCGACAAGTCACAAATCGGTAAGATCTAACGTTACACACTTTCCAATATATTGCATAATCAATGCTCTTTAGAACACTGCATGCTACATTCCAGTTGGGATCAAATTAATGAACAGTAAAAAAATCCAGTCGAGTCGATATTTTTGAAATATTTCGAGGCTATATAAATAAAATCGAACGGAAGACTGCATTGGCTTGTAGTGCATCGCATTTATAATGCGATGACGAAAGAACAAATCTGAAGAGAAAGTTATACCAAGATCACGAACATCAAATGGTCGATGATAAAACATAGTTATTTAACAATTTGATTGCTACGTCACGCACATGTGGATAACAGAATTATTTGCACAGGTACGATAATTAATTGTCACGCTGTTGTACCATATCTTTCTAATTTTATTGGTTACCTGATGCCATACAGTTTTTCAATTTTCATTTATTTAGATCAAGCACTTGGATTCTATAATATGTTACGAGGTTTCGGCGTGGTAGTCAAAGCTTTAAGGTGTAGTTGATATGTGCGGTACATTGTTCCTCGTGAAATGCACGATCGAGTATTTGGAGTAATTAATTGATTGATCGATTGAAGAAGAGTGATCGAAATAAGACAATCAAAATTGGAGTTTGTCTTCAGCTATAATCTTCCAGAAGCAAATCTTCGTGAGAAATATTAGAATCTGAACTTTTGTTGCCTGGATCATCGGCTTCGCGAGTACGATTTATGTTTGCGGTCTAGGATACTTTTGGATAATTTTCGAGCTACAATACACTCCCTGCCCCCCCCTCTCTCTCTCTTTCGTTCGCTACGTTCGTGTCATCCTTCATTGCGTTTGAATACCTTACTACTAAGCAAGCATGTTTATGCAGGGAAATCCTAACACATTCATTCCTTGCACTACGATTTTTTCCACGGCTACATTGATTAACAGCTATTTGTCACTAATAAATTCCTATATGAGAATTCATGTTTGAAATCTTCATAACGTATCTGACACGATATTATAAACCAAAATGCGTTAAGTGCGAAAAATCAATACCAAAAATTCTCACTTTGACTTAATGAAATCGATACAAGAATGTTAAAATTATCATAGGAATCGTTAGCTCACTTTTTGTTTTATAACTACTGATGCTACAAAGATTCTTTCGTAAGAAATATAAAAATATTCTCAATTCAATTATACTTCCTACTAAATATGGTAGAAATCTATTCAAGGTTAGCCTTATTATTCTTCTGAAGCAAAATATAATAGTCAGCTTTCCTGCTAGATAGGTGAAATGTTAATGAAATCGGAACTAGAAAGCTAAAATTTCAGTTAATTTATATCACAGGAAATATTTAGTTTACTTTAAAAATTCTTGTAACATATAATTTGTTTTATATATTACAGTGGTTGTGAATTTAAAAACCAAATTAAAACTGTGTTTCATAGTCCAGCTAAAAATTAGTGTCCATTATACGTGACCGACGCGTCCCTATACTCTAATGTCCTGTTCAATGCGTACCAAAAATGAAACATAATTTACTGTATAAAGAAGTAGAATGTAAAGCGGTAATTATGCGTTGTTCATCTGTTTCTCTTTTACACGTATCCAGATTAACCGTTAGAGTTCTTGGTTGTAAGAGAATAAATACATATTGTATTGCTGGAAGAATTCTAAGGAGGTTCCTGTGCGATGTTCGCCTGCTTCGACTGACACGTGTAGAGAATAATTTGTAAGGATACTAGATTTTATAAGATCAAACTATTGGGAGGGAGTACCATACCTCGGTGCAGTCAATGATGTTTTCCGAGCGACCAATGGTGCTTCAGTCGCCGTCACGAGTTCTGCCGACGGCAAGCGAGCTTCGCTCGCAGGACTTAATTTTCCACCTTAGAATCCGAAGTTGGGCAAAGGTTATTAGTCGCGGCTAGCTGTGCTCGGTTCGACGGATGGTCACGGGACGGGCCACGTTCGTTCTCGGGGAAAAGAATCCTCCGGCGAGGCGTGCAGTGGCCCAGAACGGATGAAATTCCACGGACGTTTCCGGCGGACGCGCAACCGGAGTTCGCCGAATCGGACAGCGCGCCTCCGACGAGGGAGAGATACTGGGAATAAAGACAAACTACATCCTCGATTCCACACCGAGATGCGCCGAAAATCTGTTCCGGCGTATCTATCGGCGCGAGTCTTCGGTTCGGCGACGATGGAGTTAGCTGGGGACAAAAGTATAGAGCTCTCGAGAGAACAGTTTTGGCATGTCGGACCAAGGAAGTGCCCGGCGACGAAATTCCAGCCAAAGAGGCGAAGATAAGAATGGCGTATATGGTTCGCCACGAAAACAGAGGACAGAGGACAGAGGACAGAAGACAGAAAACGGAAGACGGGGGACACGAATCGATCGCGGCCGAGTTTCTTCGCAAACAAGCCTCCTCGGTGTCCGGAACGGGAAGGGTAGGTCGCCGCTTCCCTTCAGGAAATCCATCGAACAACCGGGGCCGAAAGAAGAAGAGTGTACGAAACCGAGTTAACGCTGACGGTTGGTCGGAAAGGAGCCGGAGGAACGAACAGAAACACAGGCGGCAGGAAGAAGCGTACGGTTCGGAGCGAGAAGGAGAGCGAGCCCGAGGAGAGGTCCAGAAAGCAAGAGAGAAAGAGAGATCGAGAGGAGTCTCGTATTTGCAGGACATCCGCGCCACTGGCCATCGAGACAGTTATGACTCTCCCCCTTCTCGAACTCGTCAGTTGTTTTGCGGCTGTCTCGTTGCTTTTGTTCTAGCGCCGGTTTGTCTCATTGCTTTTGTTCGTCTCTCTCTCCTCTCCTCTCCCGGTCCCGGTTGCTGTTGCGGTGCCAGCGCCCTGGTCTTTTGCTCCTGTTTCCACCGCAGGAATCAGCGAGCTCTTCTCGCTGATCGGCCTCTCCCTCTCTCACTCTCTCGCCGCGTGTCCTCTCTATCTATTGCTACCCGTCCTTCTCTTCAGCTTCTTCGTCTTCTTCTTCTTCTTCTTGCGTAGGCCGCGCGGTCGGGCCCGCTTCTTCTTCTTTCTCGTACGCTCCGTCCAGTAGTCACGTTCTTCTGCTCTCTTTTTCGCGGGTCGAACTGATCTTTTTGCCGGCGCGCAGCCCGGCCGGGAGGATGAGGGCCAGCAGGGGTTGAGGATGAAAGGAGAGGACGAGGTGCAGTCCCCTCCTCCTCTACCCCTGGCTTGAAAGGAGCCGACGTTACGTACGGTAGCCGACCAGACTGTACCCAATTATTCCGGCGTGCTATACTAATGCCATGGACCCCCTCGGGTAACCACCCCCTTCTTCTTCGCCGTCTTCTTCTTCTTCTTCTTCCCCTCCTCCTCCTCCTTCTTCTTCCAATGCTGCTGTTATTTCGTCCTCGTCCTCGTCCTCGTCCTCGTCTTCTTTATGGCTGTCCCTCTAGCTCGATCTCCGTCGGACGGGCCCCGTCTTTCTCTGTCCCCGTAATGCGGTGGGGAGAGCTCGCTACTCTCCGCTCGATGCTACCAGCCGACGCCGATGGATCTCTGGAATGACGGAGGGATTCTTGATCTCTGCCGGGCTACCGGCGCGGCGTAGCCATTGATTTTTTGGAACGATGACGATGCGCTTCCGTTCGCACCGTTTTTCCAACACCGTTTTCACTTACCCGTTCACCTACTCGGCATCCGCGTCGCGACCCCGAGCGTAGCCAACTCCGTTCAAGCCAATCCGGTAGCCAGTTCGGGTGCATCGCCGGAGACGTAATATCTGGGACAAGGAACGATACAGAGGACAATGATTCACGCGCGCCAAGCTGTCCGTCACGAGGCAAGGGTCGTTCCAGCGATAAAAGGAGGACCGTACATCAGCCTGATTCCCGAAGCGCATTTTCTCATTCGACTTGGTCCCGCACGCCACCCCTTGCCGTCCGTCGCAGAAAAGGAAGCGAGAGGAGAGATAGAGAGGACTGGTATTAAGGATTGTATTAATCAGAGGCTGTCAGTGTGATTCCTGGCCGCGAACGAGGGGTGGCCGACGGTAGAGCGGAACCAGGAAGACAGACGAGAGACAGCCTCCCGAAGGAGAGGAGACACGGGACGAATTTCTGGCTGCGGTTTCGGGGTGGATCTGCCGATGACGTCGAGAAATGACGCAAAAAAATAGATGCCAGACTATCTGGCACCGCGGAGGCCGCGTCTCACCGCCCGCTGCCCTCTGTCCTCTGCCCTCTGCCCTCTTTCCCGTCCCTTGTTCGCTTCGGGTAAGTTTGGGGACAGTCGGCCCGGCCCGGTTGACGGTTGACGGTTGACGGTTGCCCGAGCCTTCCGCCGGCGAATCCTTTCGGGCCTCCGGATCCCGAGGAATCCGGCGAGAGACGGTTCACGCGTCTTTCTATCCGCCGCGCCGCGCCGCGCCGCGGAACAGGATCGAGGAGCATCGGAGAAGATCAGAACGAAGAAGAGGGCCGCTGCGAAACGCAAATGATCAACGCGGCTATTAATCAAACCGGCCGCGGGATTAAACAGAGAGGATCGGATCCCCCGTCGGTCGAAATTGAAATCTCAGGTGGCCAATTAAAAGCAAAAAGTCGACGGAAACGCGGCGTTATTAACTCGCCTCTCTCTCTCTCTCTCTCTCGTCCTCTTTCTCTGTTGCTCTCTGAGCAGACTGTTCCCGTCCTCGGGAAGTCCATCAGAGGAGAGCGGTCTAGGGCTCCGGGAGCAGCACACGGGATCGTTTTATTGCGTATGCTTCGTGTCGAACTCGATTATAATAGTGGCGTGGTCCCTAAATGGCCCCGTGTTCAACAGCCCTCAAGTATTTCCAATATCCTGCAGGGAGATTCATCTTGCTTGGCCTCTTTCTCTCCGGCCTCTCGCCCTCTTCCACCTGTCCCTCCTCGTCCCTCCTCCCCTCGCCTCGTCGTCTCTCCTCGTCCCTCCTTGTCCCACCTTGCCCATGCGGACTGCTCCTCTTCTTGTCGCTCCTCGGGGGCCGCGGTCGACTCTTTCCAGGGTTCATTCATGCCTCCTGGTGGCGAGGACCTCATTACCCGCGGTGAATGGATTCCTCTCCCGTCCGCGCCGCTGAATTTCTCGTTCGTGCTCCGCCGCGCCGACCGATGCTCGATTTTTTAAGAAACTTGCCGTCTCACGGATCCGCCAACTCGCCGCGCCACCGATTCGATAGAGGCCCGTCCTTCCTGCCTTACCAGGCAATAGGCTCTCCGACGACGACCGGGCCTGGGGGACCGATCTCTACTTCGGGGACCGATCTCGGACCGCTCCCGTTTCACTTTTTTTTAGCTTCATCAAGCTTACGGAGATCCCCACGAAATTTCCCAGCGATTATCCAAGACCAACTGACTACAATCGTTTTTGCGACAGAGCGAGGAATTAGCGATCGCGGGATGTTTCTTCACATCGGGGATTTTCAGATGTTTGCAGAGAATCGCTCGAGGGAGAAGAGACGGCGAGTCGAATCGGTCGTGGCTGTCGCAATCGCCGGTAACACACTCGTTCGTCTTGGTTTATTCGAGGCCTCCGGGAACCGGCAATTTCGGCCGGTCGATATTTTTCTTCTCGCGCGAAAGGTTAATCGAGCAGCGAGCTTTATCTGGCCCGATCTGCACACCTGGAGGACCGAGCCTAATGTCTGCCTCTTCTGCTTTCGGGAGCCAATCATCACGTTCGCCACAGGCGCGTGCACCGATCTCCATCCCCTTTCATCTTTCCTCTTCGTTCCTCGATCGAATCCTCTTTCTCCTTTCTCTTTCTCCTTCTCCTTTTGGTGCTCGCCTCTCGCTCCATCCACCGGATTGTTTTCTTTCTCGACACCGGAGAATCGCCGAGAACTCCAGAAGCCGCGACGCCTCGATACTTTTCGCGTTGGTCGCGGTTTATTTCGCTTTCGTTCCGATTTTCTCTATTTTTGCTGCTTCCCCTTCGCACACAACCTTCGGCGAGACGCAATCCGATTACGCGTTATTGATGACGATTCGAACGACTTGATCGATTCGATCCCGCCAACAAATTAACACGTATCCTCGCGCCGTCTGTCGGCTGCTGTTGCAGATCGGCAAATTTTATGCAAATTCCATCGCAATTCTTCCTGCAATGTTTCAACGCGCCGATCGAAGCCGTGGCGGCTGCGGCCTGTCCAGAGTGCAAACCCTTACAGTCGGAAGCAGATAGGACACCCTTTCAAAACTAGAGCAAACGATTTGAACCTTTTGAAGGAGGACTACTCTTTCAAATTTAAAAGATGCGTTTTGTAGACCCTGGTAATTTACATACTAATACTTACGTACTCAAAATTATATGAAAAGTGGTTAACACAGCGTCAAACTGTAAGTGTTTTGAAAGGTTTAACACTCTTTCTTCCGAGCGGTGTCAAAAAGTACTTTTCAAACTTTAACTTCAAATTATTCTCTAGGTTTCATTATTTCTCCACAAATAATTTTATCACTTTCGACAATAATTATTAAATTAATTCAGTGATACAATATTTCTCCTGGTCATCCTGAATTTAAAAAGGTGTCCTTTAACGCCTTAAGGATTTTATAATAGTGTCTCAATTTAAACTATTTTATACAAAAGTGTTAGAAAATACTATTTGGTCGAAACAGGTGTACACAAAGTCGCGGCGAAAATAGTGTTAAAGGATTGCAGCTTTCTGACAGGTGTAGGTGCAACGTGTAAAAAATTGGTGCAGAACTGCGATTTCCGCGATCTTTGATTGTTTGTCTCATAACAACGTCAACCGATTTCGATGAAATGCATTTAGATAATTTCCTATCTAGTAGACAATTTCCTTTATGACCTAAAAGAAAATTCAAGCCTTTAAGTACAATTTCAAAAAAAGTCATACTGTTCTAAAGGATGCCGACATACATATATTTGTCGTCAACTATAAGTGGGAAGCTTCAAGTGAACCGTTCAAATAAGAATGATTCTCGGCAATTTTATCGTGACGTAAATCGTTGGTGAAACTTCTCGTCACTTTCCATGCATATTTTCTGACATTTCAAGATACATACATTTCTTTCTCGTTACATCTACGTTTACTGAAACAATATATAATATCCTGTTCACCATGAACATTCCGGTTGACAATGTTGATCGGCATGCGGTATAGACATTTTTTCTTTCGACCTAGTACCAAATGTAAAATAGAGTTTATTTTATAGTAGAACTTCGTGTCGTAAGAATCTAAATTTCATTTACAAAAATGCAAGAAAAATAACAATACGCGGCTCTGAGAACAAAGAAGTGATTTTTATTGAAGTAAAAGTGTTGCGACTCGTTCTACGTATCTTGAAATGTTAAGGAAAATGTATGGAATATTAATGGAAAACGACGAAGAGTTTCATTAATATTATACATTATAAATAAATTGCCGAAAATCATCCTTGTTTTACCGGTTGACTCGAGGTTCGCCTCTTAAGCTAAGTGTTTATTAAAACGATAACTCATAAATCGTTACAGTAGAACCTCGAGTATCCAGTTCTTCGAATCATCAGAATTTTCTGTTGCTAAAATATGTTTTATATTTAATTGGCTTACTCCAAAGCAGTCCTTTTGCGAAATTATATACTGTAAATATCAAATAAACATGTAATACAGCACTTTTGTTAGGTAATTGTTCCATTATCTCAACATCCATTTGTAGCACAGATAATCGAGATTTCACTGTATCTAAACTTCAGGATGATATTAAGATAATTAAGTTAGATCAATGAGTTCGTAAATCTCTGATTAAAGTTTAGCATTGTTTGACAGTCGTAGCGTTTCAACAAGTTACGCGCACCGCCAATCACAAATGAGCGAAATTAATTTTTCACTAATTTTGAAAATTCATTTACATTCTAACGAATATGAACAAATAAAATTTAACTAACATGTTTTAGATGCGAAAGAGTTCTAATATCATCCACCATCATAAATGTTCAGTTCCGAATTTTGGTTCAATGCTTCGTAAAAATGAAGTAATTTAATTTGTTTCCCACTGAAAAATACGTTAAAAAATCATATAAATATACACGTAATCAAATCGATTTACAAAATAATATTTTCAAGCCATTTGTAAATGTATAATAGAAATACAGTTTCTTGTATATGAAAAGATTATTTTATTAGACTGCGAATTGTATACATTTACGGCAAAAACAAATAGGTGTAACACAAAATAGTGAATAGACTGAAAGGAACTGGGAATGTGAATATATTAATTACAACTTATTAAAATTGTTTAAGAGAGAACAAAAGTTGCCCTTGGTTCCTATGACTTGTGATTAATGAAGACCATTTCTATCTTGCATAAATATCTACAATTTAATTATTATAAGCGATATTTTTATTTCATTATCCACTTTCCTTATTTTCTTCCACGAACATTAATTGTACTATACATTAGCCATGAAATGTTCATTTAATTGTAAATTTAACTTGATTAATCAGAATATGTGGAAGACAGTTAAGTTGATAGCTCTTATAGCGTTAACGTCGATTAACATTTCTTTGTCTCTGACAAATCCCTACACGAGCTAGGTAACATACATTTATTGAATGCCAAACTTTACTTTGATGTTTAAATATCAATAATAAAAGAATAGAATTTGATTTCGGTTAAAGAGATTTCAATGACATTTACATACAACTATATTTCTAAAAATAGAAATGAAATCCCCAATCAACGAATTGATGCGGAAACAGATTTCGCAAGAATGTTGAAAAATGTAGACCAGAAACACCTACATATGAAACAATTTGATTTGCAAGAAATTAATTTTCGATTCCTAGATCGAAGAGTCGATTCTAGGGAAAATCGTATGCTAATGAATCTACTCAAACGGCCCATCACTTAACCATAAGAATTAAATTTAAATTGACAACTCGTGCCCGAGGAGTTCAACAGTGGAGCTACTTTGGTCAACTCGATTCCTGTTTTGGAACCGATGGCTTCGGTTGTTTGTCCGTCGACAACATCGCCGGTTTCTCAACCATAATCCGTTTCTCCTTTTCTGAATTTCTCGCGGTGCGGCGATGTCGGTCGCATTTTCCGAAGATTGCCTTTGCTTTCCCCGAAATTATTCGATCGCCGATCGGTTTCTCGATCGGTCGTTATCCGACGTTCACGTTTCTCGCGGCTTATTTTCCGCTCGAGTGATCCGCGACGCGTCGAGACCGCGTTTCGGTCGTTCGGCTCGGTGGTAAAAATCGTCGAAAAAGAATCGGCGCGAAATTGCATGCGGAAGAAGACGACGCTCGTTCTCTCGTTCGTTCTCTCGGATCTCTTCTGGCTCCGCTCGCAGCTCCGCAGCTCGGTTGTTCGCCGCAACCTCGACAGGGCCTTCAACCTGACCTTCTCTAATTTCCTGCCCATAGAAAGCTCGATTAATTTCGAGCGGCGCTGGAAAGCCGGTTTCTTCGATTAGCCACGGAAAGGAATATTATTCCCGACACGGCCTGACCGCAGAGACACCTATCGCTTCGCGGAAACTACCGGTAGCTCTACAATTTTCAATAATTATTTTCAATCCTACAATCGCCTCGCTCGCCATGATAAGTTCCGCGCGAAGGAAACCCCCTTCTGGAGTCTCTTCATGGTGCCCTAAGCTCGGTCAAGTAATTTGCGATCCCGATTCGACAAAAGGTTTATCATCGGATCGATGTAAACGCTCTCGAAACGTGCACCGTCGCTCGCTGACTCTGGTCCGTTACCATAAACGCTACTTGTTCCGATCCGACACCATTCGATCGTTGTCTCCGTCCAACAAATCTTTTGAAAAGTGTCTGTTTATTTATTTATCTTGACGAACGACGCCCTTTTACATCCTTTTATATAAGAATGTCTGTGACAAAGAATAATCCGATATATAACGTTTTAAAGGAGTAACTCTGAGCGAGCCTAATAATGGTGATTTAAAAGACATCAGCCATCCATTGCAGAAATTAATGTTTTTGCAGGTAAGCGTTTGAGATTGAGCATAATCTATTTATGCAGTTTCTCTCGCCTATCAGCGACCGGTACAAGATAGTGTAAAAGAAACTCTTTGCTCTAAGGTGTTTTGCAGGTAATTTAAGGAGCTCCGAGATTGCAGGACAAGCAATAAGATTATTGATAACTTTAAATACAAAGATCGGATCCGCTGTTAATCTTCTTTGTGCGAGTGTATGCAACATCGTGATTATCAGGATGTTGTCGTAATTATAACTCGTTATAAGTATTGGTCTATTGATTTCATAAGAAACGCATCTCAGTAGCGCAGGGTAAAAACTACATCAATTTGGAAGCTGTGCATAAATTTGCTGTAATAATAATGTTTATTCCTTCAATGACATGAACCTTATGTTATACAATACAAATATGCAATAAAAATTACAACCATTGCAAACAGAGAAGAGAAAGAAAAAGGAACAAGTCACAACTAAACTGCGAATCTTTATGCAAATTCTGAACTTTATACGCTATTTTAGAAACAATATAATTATCGTAAAATTTTTTCTGTTGACTAAAAGATTACTCATACTAATAGGAAAATAAAATTTATTGCTATTTATTCCTAATTTATATTAAATTAGTTCCTGTTTTATTATACGTCCTCTTGCATTTTAGAAGTCTGAATATGCTGCAAATGCATGTCTATCTGCAGTCTAGTTGCAACAAGTGATGTGGATATGATATGGCATAATTAAATAAAGTAACAGAAATCCAGGTATCTGATGATAAGCGAAAAGCGTCGAGCGCGGCACGTCGCACATGTTGCTAAATTTTTCAAGGTATTTTCGAGGAAACTTTCAACGTACAGAGCAGTAAAAAATATACGTCCAATAAAGACAATTTAATTTTCAGTAATTATTGTCATACCTTTGTAATTGTAGCATCAGTGAACAGTTGAGATTCTTCCGACTAAAATGACACGATGTGAATCGTATTCATTTAAAATATTCTCGGATTAATTAACGCTATACCTATCGAGTTTTGAAAGTAACTAACGCGTGTCGTTTTGTAGAAATGTCAAGACTGAATTTATTTAATTCTTTCGTCATTATTATTAAAATGTAAACTCGTACAAAGGAATTTATTCAAACTCTTTTTTAAAAAAGAGTCTTTATAATTTTACCGCTTTATAAATAAAAACAGTTAAGCGTTATTACTGAACCTATCGAGCCAATTAAAATAATCACTTTCACGTTTATCATTTTCAAATTGTTGAAATTGTAAGGTCTCTTTTGATGGAAATTATTGAACAAGTTTCTCGATCCAATTGTACATTATAACAAAACTCGGGAAAAGTTTTAATAAATGCAGCTTTGTTATCATTGCAAAAATATAAATGACAAATCTGTAATAATAAACTCTTCTTTAAACGTGGTGAAATTTACATTGTGATTCGATCCATTTTAATTAGATCGATCTCGGCTATCCATCGATGCTGCAATTATAAAAATAAGGCGAAAATTGGAAATAAGATTTCCTTACATTCGTGTCATCCACAAAAGTCATTTATTAAATAGGGTAATAGCATTAATTTCTTAACCTTATCCATTGTATTTCTGTATCTCGTTCTTTTATATCGAAGCGGGTTTCCTCTCTTACCATTTGTACTAAGTTTCTTTTTTATGACAAAATGAAAATTATCTGTATTAGCTCCAAGCAGTAGAGATTAAAAAGTAAGCTCATTCTTTAATGATTAGAATAGATTAAAGGTAAGACATTGCCATTTTTAAATTCTTGTATTCTTTCTTTTATTTTAAAACTTTTGTATTCTTTCAAATACTTTTTACTTTTAAAATTAGTTTCTATTTAATGTTTGTAACAAAAGGGGTTTGTTCCATTGAAATATTTTACACGTTGAGCGCCGCGTCAGTCAAATATATGAGTGACACTAATTTCTGAGCAATTTTGAAAATTCATTTTTATCGCAATATATTTGAACAAACTGAATTTGAGTAGAATGTTTCGGATGCGGAAGAGTTCTAATGCCACATCGTTAGATAAATATTAATTTTTTAGTTTCGTTTTAATTAATTAAATTGCTTTAACTATGTAGAGAATAACAAGAGATTAAAAGAAGAATAAAATAATAATAAAAGAAAAGAAAAGAGAATGAAAGAAGAAAGTAGAAGGCAATAGAAGAAAGTAGAAGGAAATAGCAGAAAATAGAGGGAAATAAAAAAATTCCTGTTGTATGCCACCGAGCTGAAGGCACTACGGTGAGAAAATAGTAGGACGAGTCGTGTAAATTTCGCCGTGCAGCACTGTACACAGTTCGAAGGGCTTATTAGAATTTTCGCGTGAAGCCAGTAGCGTTTCGACGGCCTCTGCTCTCTCTCCGGTCGCTCTCTCGTTGCTCCCTTTTTTGCAGCTCGCATGAAATGCGTTTTACTGCTTCGCCGTGGCGCAAAAAGACGAGCCGCGAGCAACCGAGGAGTCGGTAGATGATGGAGGTGATGAAGAAGTAAACGAAGAAGAAGTGGAAGGTGGCCGAGTAAGACATAAATGGTCCCCGTTCTTTCTTCCCCGGTTTAGCTAGGTACACTTTCGACCCTGCGATACTTTATACTTCGCCAGGGAAGCTGAACGATCGTTCGACGGAGAGCCGAGCTGCCCGGTACCGATCCCTTTATCGTATTTGCTTTCGAATCAACGATCTCGAACTGATTTCACAATAACTTAAGCCTCTACGGCTGTCCTCCGCGTTGGACGTTCCTCGATAAAATGCCGCGCCATTGTTCGTTACACATTTAAATGTTTATGCATTTACTGTTTAAAGATATCCTTCAGTAGTACATAATGGTTGATTACCAATCGTAGGTGATTAGGACATTATAGATGTTTCGTCTAAAAGTAGTCTCGGAAAAGAATAAGTTGATCGATTTATTTTTTATTCTTTATTCGATTTATTTAGTTTTTTCTTATAATATCTTTTGACATGTAATTTACTTCGATCGATGCTATTCTATTCACCGAAGCGAGTGCGGTAAATCTCGCCGAGCAGGAAAGATATGATCTCGAATAAATGAGTTAGAGATAATAGGGCCGTTTAGTACCTTAAACGGTAGTGAAAGGTCAAATTTAAGACATCTAAGTTCGAGAGGCAGCAGATTTAGTCGAGACTGTAATCGAGTAAAGTCATGATCCGTGACAGTCATGGGGTAGCCGATGCGGTAGTTCTAACGTATTGCGAGCTAGTGGTAATGTGCATGATAATTTGGCTGCGGATCTTCCTCCCTCACCCGGTACCTGCTCCTCGAAAGAGAGGCTAATTCTCTCACCGTTTAGCACCAATTTCGAACTCGATAGATCTCGATAGTTTCTCGGATTTCGGTGAAACGTTTCCCGAGCGTGTATTTACCGCAGCTGGCGTCGGTTCATGGACAGATGTAGAAATCGATATCTCGAGATATATTGCAGTCACGGTTCCCTTCAAGGGCTTAGGTCAGAGTTCAGAGATCAGGCGCGATAAGGGGGCTCTGCGAGGCGCTCGAAAAAATCCGAACAGCCTCTCACCGACTCACCGAAATCCAGTATTCTCTCCGGACACGATAACAAACTCGGTCCATCGTGATCGAATCGACATTTTCTATCTGACAACAAACTCTCGAACTGCGATTGTTCTTGAAGGAGCTAGAACTGGTACCTTTTTCCGAACAATCACGTGTCAACCGAGAAGAAACAGCCGCGTAGCTGAGTACCTCGTCAAAACGGTCTTGTTACTGACAACAAGAACTATTACTACTTTAATACGAATTAGTAATCTATTTTATTTATGATTAAAATCCTTCGAATCCCATCGAAGTTCTTACAAAGAAAAATTAAACTGAATTAGGAAAATGTTACGACATTTTGTATCTTTCCAGAAAATAAGGTAACAAAGCTGGGATAAGCGTGTATGTGTTTATTTATTTACGGCTGAGATACCCTTTGGTTTATCTAAATAGAGTAACAAATATGTTCAAGTAGTATTATTACAAGAAATCAATGCGCAATAGAAAGCATCAGAAGTGTCGTTATTGTAAAACTTGTCGAATTTTATGATTCGTATCGTAAAAGGAAGTGTATACGTGAAGAAATTAATTAATAGAGAAGGCATAAATAATACTGAAATATTACTTTCGCTTTTTAATAGATAAGATTATGTTTTCTTTGTTATTTTAATTTCATGCAATTTATATAATAATATAAAGGGACCTGGACGGAAAGTGTCGTGATCAGGTGATACTATAATATGTTACATGTGTTATTTGCCTTTTATCTGATTAAATTAATTCGTATACCTTAATTGGATTATTTGGCAACAATTGTACATCAGTATAATACTGAATGTACGCCACAGCAAAGCATGCTTTCTAAACATTTATTTGATAATTGAACATTAGCTGTAGCATAATTACTTTACTGCGGATCGTATGCAAAATAGGAAACTTCCGAACGCATTTGTAAGAAAAACTAACTTAGTAGATATAAATTGCTTCTTTTTATGATTTTGACAAGATGAAAACAATGTATTTTATTACAGTTTTCAAGAATTCGAACACTTCAGTTTTATTATTGAGGTAACAAGACAAATGAAAAGCTGAATCGAAGACGATCCCAATTTCATTATTGATCAAGATACTGAAGAATTATTGTCAAATGTGCAATGAAATTGTAAAATGCGATCGAAAGCCACAATTTGTTCGATGTATGTACCATGACAATTTAACATACCGTAATTCGAAGTGTAATTTATCAGAATACGTGTAACACATTTCTTGATATTTATTATTCGATTTTACGCTTAATATAGTACAATATTTAATATCAAATAAAACAGAAATTAACAAGTTCTTTTTCTGTAGCTGTAGATTGAAATCAAATTATTTCTATTCCAACTACTAAGTGAATAAAAATAACTTGTCCGGCATAAACTTTTTATTTCTCAAGGTTGGTCCATTAAGAGTATTTTGTAGAAAAATGATTGCACATCTTTATTTATTTGGACACAGACTGCAGAAAAACCTTACACAATTGAAACAAATACAGTCTTATTAGTTTGACAAGGCAATATAAATAAATCAATGTGGTGTTTAGTACTTTTGTTGCGAATATTGTGCATATTTACATGTTTTTTTGTGCATAAGTGTCATATAGACTGTACACATTCATCTTGCATAAATATTCGCAGTCTGCTCGTCGGCTCTAGAAACAAGTCGAAGATTGAAGTGCGTGTTCGTCACGATCGTTTTTCCCGAGAGACGATGGCAAGATAAAAAGCCCGAAGATCGGCTCCCGAGCACTGTTTACGCCGAGTGCCATTTAATTATCGTTTTTTTTTTTGGTCGGAGACGCGTTACGCAAACGCGTGTCGCGGTGTTGAAGACCTCGTGGAGCTCGCCGATACCGCTGGCTGATTTTTTCGTGCTCTCTTTTGCGCGGTGACTCGATATACAGCGAAATCGAGCGGAATCGAGCGGAATGGCGCGCGTGCCGGCTTCGGTTTTTACTCACCGAAATCAAAGGTCACGACTCCCGCGCATTTCCTGCGATAAAAATCGCTCTTCCCCCGGTGATCTGTTCTTTTTGCGATTGCCCCCCACTCCCCGGCGTCTGTTTATCCGTTCGAAAAAGCGCGGACAATTTCACGGAGCGTCGAATCCGCAAAAAACGGCCCGAGCGGCGGCTCTCGTTGTCAGAAGCGTTTCGTTGCCACCGGACTCGAATTTTTTCGCCGGGTTTTTGCGGGATCGGGGCACGCGAGAGATTCAATTGGACCGAATGATAAACGCGATTAACGCGATTCCGCCTCCGCGGCCGTCAATCTGCGATCGGGCCCGATCGTGCCGCGCTCCGGGATAGAGTCACGATACATGGATCGTTTTTGCCGCGCGACGATCGCCGCGAACATCGAATCACCGGTAAAAATTCGATCGCGGCATTCCAACGTACGTGCGCCTGTTTTTCCAGTGTTTCGACAACAAGAATGATCGTGAATTGCTCGTCGCCGATGACGCGGTGCCTCCACACTTTTAATTCAGTTAATTATTAATTGGCTCGCCCGTACGTGAGAAAAATGGATCGATGACATATAGATCGATGAAAACATCGAGTGCAAATAAATTTCTTGTTTCTGTTTCTGTTTCTGTTTCTTATAGCAGGGATAGAAAATATTCTGGAACTTTTTAGCCTGGTCTATTTGTAATTGTAAATTTTTTCCGGAAATGTTTTTCCCTTTAAGTTCTAATAAGAATGCATGTAAAGGTGTTCTTGAATATACAGCTTGCTAAGAACAAGTAACGAACTTTTGGGATATTATTTGCTACAAATCAAAATGATGAAACAGGTGTGGAAGATGCAGATAACATTAATCTGCCTTTAGAAAGAGTGTAGAATATAAATCAGAAATGATTTTTATAGAAAGTAATTTGTTATATTTTTAAGAAGAAAAGCAAAACTTATTTTTGTACCTTGTGTCAGCACAAGTTAGCGTTGAACGTGCATTTTCAACCCTAAAATATATAAATTTCGCAAATTTAGCAAATATGTTACCTGCAAAATTAAATGAAATAACTCTGGCAGTGTCGCTATACTACTATACAAAGTGTTTCATATACACGTATCTTGCACATCTTAATATCCTCGGTACTTTTGCTGACACGAAATAATGTTTTAAGTTACCTTCGTTTAATACAAACTTAAACATGTTACAGTTTATATCCTTTTCCTCTCAAGATTATTTTTCATATTTGTTCGTCTTAGTAAAAATAACTAACAATAAAAAAGACGTGTATTAAAGTATGTATGACGTGTATATAGAGTATTTTCAAGTTGTATTAAAAATGTAAATAAAATCTGTTAATAACGTAATATATGTACAATTACGATTTTCATGTTTTTTTATTAATAGTTCTGTTTATATTGTAAAACTGTTCCTCGTAAGTACAATCTAAAATAACTTGTTTTTATCGAATCTTCTTTAGATAAAATCTAAATGTATTTGTTCTGAGAGCACCTTCATAGTGATTCTTCGCGATAAGAATTACAAATACTCCAGCAATAGATATTGTCTGAAGTAAATGATATGTACGAGTACCAAGAAAATATTTCAGAAAATTTAACCGGGTTAACCGATTCTCCCGCGATGCCCGTCGCAGAAAAAATCCGCAACGCTAACGTTGCGGTGATCTTCCATGCGGAGAAAAAGACGGAGTGGCGTGCCGAGTTACGCGAGGATCATTTGCATTCGTCTCGCGGTGCACCGTCATTTGGTCGTGATTATGCATTCTCGGGTAATCGAGGGATTTAGTCGAACTGGATCGTCGAGAGTGCAATGGAGGTCGCGGTTAATTGCGTCGCGCGCGATCGAGATCGAGAGCTGGCTGAGCGCGCGATAGATCGACGATTTCGAGCGTGTCTGGTTCTGCGCCGCGTGGCTCAAGGAGATTCGATTCCCTGCCGTCAGATAATAAACTCGCTCGCGATTTCGAGATCGCGTTTATTATAGCGACATCCGTCGCTGTGCGCGTTAATTGCCGGCGATGCACAATTAATTTATGGTGAATCGATCGGGATCGGGTATCGGTGTACGCCTAGCCACGCGGAACCTGGAGAATGCAACAGGTGATCCGAGCATACTTCGAGCGTAACAAAGGACCGAATTATTCCCGTTCTAACGGCGCGTTCTCATTAATTTTCGATTATTTCTGTGGCTCGTGCCTCTTAATTGTTACTGACGGCAGATCGCAAGATACAGGCCGACGACTGAAAAAGCTGCTTCATATGAATGTTTCCGGAACTGGATGACTAGGATTTGTCTATGTTCTCCAGCAGCTGTTCGATAATCTCGCAGCGTTTATTGGATCGTTTAACTAATTATTATCGACAGAAAATAGTCCAGACTGAATTCACCACTTCGAACGATCTAGAAGACGATAGTCGAACAGGTTGTTACCGGCCTTGTTTACGATTCTTTATACTTTATTTACCGAGAAATACCCTTTAATACACAGTGATCGATCACCAATTAATTACAGATGAACAGGACATAAAACACATTATGGATTCTTCAATGGCCTAAACCGTTTACTTATTACTCTAATCGATACTGGAGTCAACAAGATTTCTTTTGCAATTCCTATACTTCCATCGAGCATTCTACCACTAATGCCGTTTACCGTTCTTCTTTATCCCTGTTCACATAATCCAACTAAATTCTATGTATTTTTTTCCTCAGTTTTTTTACATTTCATTTCTTAATTTGACATTTCTTGTATTTGATTCATCCTTATGTGACTTTTTATTCTCTGACTCCGCCGATCGATAAAGTTATTATTATTATCATTACCATTATTATTATGGAAAATGTTTCGTCTAAAAGTAGTCTCGGAACAGAATATGTCGAACGATTTCCAGCATTTGTTAACGTGTAATATAATACGATTCGTGTAATTAAATTCACCGAAAAGAGCGCGGTTTAATCGCCATCGAAACACTTAGTATCGAAAAAGAAATCTAGCACTCGTGCGCGAGGCAAACTTTGTTATTGTTAACCGCAGACTTTGCTTTCAAACAGGTCCGCCCGATAATGCTGTTGATTTCGCGGCTAATTCAAAGTTCGTCCGCTCGATAAACTCGTTGATCCCAATTTGGATCGATCGATAACTGGTTCCGCGTCCACGGTTTTTATTTGCCAGCTTTATCTGAGCCGTGTCCATCGAAAATAAGTTGCAACTCTCGTTACGATCCACCGCAATACTGTCGGAATAAAATTAACTCGTCGGCTCGCCAATTAAACCAGCGACCTAGTGATCTTCGCACCGGAATCTTCGAATCGCCAGCAAGATCAGGTGAACGCATCAGGTAACCCCCTTATCCTTCGTCGAACGAGTTCGGCACAAGTTCCTCCGTCTTGTTTCAATTAGGACAAGCTTCCCCTACGACTCGATAGTCCTATCTTAACGCATACCGCCCGAGTACATAAAAATGTGTATTTTCTCGATTGCTTGTAATATGCCGGCGGTGACATTTACGTATGTATTACAAAAGATACACATGTAATGTGATATGAAGGAAAGTACAGACACTCTCGTAAGTACTTGCATCGAAAATGTTAAAGTAAACAGAGCATAATAAAGTAAGAAAATAACTAAGTAATTACAATGTAATTGCAAAATAATTATTATATGAAATGCCTTCAAATTATTAGGGAGCTTTTACTTTTATTGTACTCGTGTGACGTTCGTACAAATTATCCTTTTTCTTATTTATTATTCGGTAACAAAGGATTTTTTACCCGTACAAATGACTAAATGATTGTTATTATTAAATTGAATGAAATGAAATGATAACCGATCGGAGGCTGCGGAAAATGCTCGATCGCGTTATAATAAAAATTTTCCGTTACCGGATCGAGACACCTTGCTGCCGTTCTGGATCGCGGTGCGCCGAGTATCGATCGCTATAGCTCTCTCGCCATGAATACGTTGTCTCGGTGTCGCAATTCGACTTTCGACGACTAATCGGCGAAGGTCTTGCCGGTGAAACGCGGCACCGGTCAGCACCGGGCAGGCAGGGATCGCGTGCATGCTCTGGGCGGGTACCGAACCCCAAGGCGACCCGTTCCGAACCCACTCCGGGGTCCAAGGACTTGGCCGTTGCCGAGAAAATCTCGAGCCGAGTCGATTCGATTCGATCGCGAGTCGATATCGAGTCGATCCAGTCGATCCAGAGGCGCGCAGTCGACGCGCTGCGGCCGCGGCCGCGGCCGCGACGGATAATCGGATATCGGGAGCAACATTGCACAGCCGATAATTCACCTAAACGGCCGCATCCGTGACTGAACGTGCACGGTAACTGGAGCGGAATTTTTCTCGGGCCCCTTTTCCACCTCCCTGCCTCCGCTTCGCTCGCGAGAGACATGCACAGTTGCATTCTGAACGGTGCTGATTTTCGGAACGATTAATCTCGACGTTCTTGGAACTGCAGAACGAGGGAAACGCCTCGGATCGGTCTACGTATAATCGGATAGAGAAATTTTACGAGCGGCCGGCCAGTTCTGCTCTGGATCAATTACTAGACCGCGGATGTTCCTACGAACTACAGCTGTGACTTATGAGACACGCGGGTTACTCAGGGACTATCCACGAGATGCTCTGTTAAACGAAAATTAACTCGTACTTTAAAAATAACTCGCACTCGAAAAGTACTCGGTTACTTATTATATTTATTTGTTAACACTAAACCTGCCGCGGCTGAAATGATCGTTTCCTTATTTTGTAATTCTGCAAACTTCAATGGACGATGCTTGAATGAATTACATTATTAGAGCAAGTATTTTTAAGCATTTTCCATGAAAAAGCTTCGAAACTTCGGAGAATTGCAAATAAGAAAACAGACATTTTTTGATAGATTCAATGTTAAACGGGATAAACTACTGTTTAAATTACAGAATATAATACAAACTGTTAATGTAGTTAGATAACGTGCAATATAAACTGCGTCGATAGATTTGAAGATCACGGAACAAGTTAATTATATTCTGCAAAAGTTTACATTTCTAATAATTCTGTTGATACAGTAAAATCTCGGTTGTCCAATCCTTTAATGTTAGAATTCAGTATTGTTCAAATACGTTTCACTTCTAATCAGCTTAATGTAATGAAAAGCCATATGCAAAACGATTTACTGTATAGGACAATAAATATTAAGTGTAATACTGTAAATTATTAGCTATTTTATTATACGAACGTTCATGCCACTTTAATTAGCCCGGATAATCGAGGTCCTACTATGCAATTACGTGGAACATAAATGATGCGGTGGGTTCCCTCACAGAGGAGATGACGGTGTCTGAAGGAGGAACACGAAGTTAACACTTTGCGGATGGACTTTACGAGGATTTTTATTCAATTGCTGTGTCTATTTTCCTGAAAGAATAAAATTATTTATCGAAAACATAAATAAGGGGAAGAAAGAACGATTTGTCTTGATCTTGCATTATGTACATAATGAAATAGCGTGCTTGTAAATGTAGAATAGGTTGTTCTTGATGTCATCAACATGTCGACATTCGTCCTCCAAGACTTCAACTGCAGAAAATTATCACGTTTGCAGAGCGTAGATGACGCGATTCGCGTATTTTTTAGTTCCTTGGATTCATATTTATCAAACCTGAGATTTTTACAATTAAAGGATTAAAACAATATCCGAAGAATAGCCTTCAACATTTTAAAGAACTAGATGATCAATGGTGTAAACATCAATTGTATTTAATTTGATTATTTTTATCAGTAGAACTATATTTGGCTACCCTTATTATTGTTATTATACTATTATTATGATCGAAATAAACTCCAACTTTGTCACGTTAACTTCACGGAAGACTGCAAAATGTCGTAGCTTTATTTTCATTGTGACATTCACATTTTCATGGGTTTTTAATTGGAAACAAATTTCAATAGGACTCGAAGAACTCTAATTGTCAATGAAAGAAATACATAATTAATATTAGAATTAGTGCTCTTGTAGGCAGTTGTAAGTAAAATGTGGCTTTTATGCGCGATAATAATTGTCTAAGTTATTTGTAAGAAATATAAATTAGATGCGAGGATATTTCTTCTTTTCATAATTGTAGTAAACTGGAAATAATGTAAGAATGCCCTTGAAATCTTCCAACGTCTTTATAGTTTCGTATTTTTACTCTATCCCGGGTATCTTGTGTAATAATAATAATTAATTCATGTATACATGTACGGCCTGATTCTTTATAACTCAAACGTCATAACAGCAATCGCACGAGTATAATCATCAAAAAATTAGAAAAATATAATAGAAACAAGAATAATAAGTGAATAAAAAGGACATTAACACAAATACAATAAAACAAAATGGGAAACAAAAATAAATGTAACAGAGAAGTAATTGATAGATGTAAGGAAATATACAAGAATAGAAGGATAGAATATACCCGGGTAAATTGTTATTTTTACATTCACATTTTATTAGAATCTACTCGGGTATTAGCTCTGGTACGGACCCGCGAGTTTCGTTAAGATTTCTAGTTTGGGTCGCTAAGAGCTGCCCCCAAGAGCTGTTCCGATTAATTCTTGGTTGTCGCATTCGAAATTGATTCGGGAGCACTTCGAGTTGCAAATGCCCCGGGTTAAGAGCTGCGTTATTGCTCGGGAAGAAATCGATACACCGCACTCGACACGAGACATTCTCCGCAACACGGTCGCCGCAAAGTAGTTGACCGACTCGAAACTCGAGCCACTATTTCTGTACCGGTTGAATCATCCTGCGTTTTTACGGGATCGCCGATTACCGATAACGAAGAGCCGCGTCGCGTTCCGGAAACGTCGAAAAAATCGGACGGAGTCGTAATTTCGTGACGGATTTTTTCCGCTCGGCCGAGAAACCGAACCCATAAATTCGTAATTACGAAATTGATACTATCGGCCTGCGGACGGTTCGAATAAACGAGAACCGTGTACCATCGCCGAGTGTAATCGTTGATAACGATAATTGAATATTGATAGTGGCGCATCAATGCTAGCACGAGGGACCGCGTTTTTCTGTAGTCCATCGAGTAGCAATTTGCCTGGCCTACGGCGGAGCCGAGGTATGAGCAAACATCGCGCGCCGGTTATTAATATTATTATTGTTGCAACTATGTGATATCGCCGCGGGTATACGGCTATTACCTCCGATCGTCATTATCACCATTATCGATGGATTATTTTCCTCGTACGGCGGCCTGTTATTTCCACCGATCTCTCTCTCTCTCTCTCTCTCTCTCTCTTTTTACCTCTCTTTCTTTTTCCCTCTTTCTCTGCCTTTCCCTCTCTTTGCGTGGAAGCCGTAGGTATACCGAATGCAGGAAGCTCGCGATTTTATGCCGGGAATTATTGAATTATTAGCGTCTTGTTAATATCCTCGTCGGCTTGTAGCGCGCGGCCACAATGCTCGACGTAATCGTCCAGCCGCCTTCTAAACCGTCCGCATCCGCGGTTAAACGTGCCCCCACGGGAAATTAAAATGCAAGACAGGGGCCCGTCCTCTTCCACGGTCCCGCAATACGGTTACCTTAACAGCGATATAATAGTTCACGGAGATATCCGACCGTTTCCCTTTCGAGAAACGTTTGTTACCGTCCGCGATGATTTCATCGGTGGAGAATCGATGCTGTGATTGCCAATCCGCGAATGCGAACACATTTCCGTGCCGATTTACGAGACATTTATTTATTTGGAGCGAAGCGCAGGAAACCTATTTTACCTGGAACTAATCCGATCGAAGCTCCGCGCAATGGGCAAATTTGTAAATTTATAAAAGGAAAATCTATGGAGCCGTTAATTTGCAACTTTATGCGTTCTTATCTGTAAACTTTGTAGCGCGGTATACATCAAATTCATTCATGGCGAGAAACAGGTAGCATTTTTAATTTTGTAAGGATTTGAACCGTTATTGAAACGGAGAGTGGCGATGATTTGTGGGTAAAAGCTAATTTTTCAACTTGTATGTTAATACAAATTTTTTCTCTTTGAACTGAGAACCTATCGAAGCTTCAATATGCAAAATATTACTTATTTTGGATAAATTCATGAGCTGGTATGACGTTGTAAACAATTCTTATTATTTCATGTAGAATATCAAATGTACAGTGTATCATACATTTTTATATTTGTAACAATTTTTTAACTCGTACAGTGAAAATATGAAGTTATTACTAATCTTAACTTTGAGGAAGCTGATGTGAAATTGATGAATATTAGTAGATACCGGATATCTTGTATACATGATATTTAAATGTAGTTTTTAATTTCATATCTTTTTAACAAGTAGACATTCACAGCACTTGCGAGTTGTGTGACCGGTTTAATGGGACTGCAGCCGGTTTAAAACTTTTAACAATTTTCCACACGTTTCCGACGAATTGTTAACAAGATGTTTAGGGTATTGAATTTTCTACAAATTTCAATATAGAAAATTTCAGGAACAAAATTTTTGTTACAAATGATTAAAGTCATTTCGATCTTTTTGAAACACCAATATATATTTTTGAGTTCCTAACATTCTAACTGGTGCCAAAATGAATTTAATTATTTCGTAATTCCATGTCACAGTTTAATTACATTGTATTTCAATTATATAGTAGATCATCTACGTTGTAATTCAGTTACGAGATTCACGCCTTCCAATTAATCCAATTGCTAATTATTTTGATCATGAGTGCAGTTGAAATACTGTTCTTCAAATTATAGCTCCGACTTTAAAGAAGTGAGATACGTTTTCATGTTTTTCGTTCACTGTTTCATTTCTTGTTTCTTCTGCATATTCTCTTCACTTACTATTACCCATTAATTTATGAGTATTCAATTCGCAATCTTGATTCAATTATATCGTAATTTGTAGTTAATGCAATTTAATTACTTAGCATTTTGTAATTGTACTCAATTTCAATTATGAATTACATTGCAATTTAATTCAATGGGGATCTGAATTACGATGTAAATGAATTACTTTTTCCCTTAAATTATATAATTCCTTGAGTAAGTCAGTTGTGATTCTGCGCAACTCTGCTATTCTACCAATGATTATAAACGTTACATTAACGCTAAAATAATTTGTGGACACAATGAACGAATTTCCAGCCGATCGTGTCTTAGTTGCCTGCGGAATTTCTGAAAAAGAAACCATGTAGCTGTTAATTTGTAACTTGCCATACTTATTGCCTCTTAGGATGAATTATTTCTAATAGAAATCTATAATAATTACGAAAATGCAATAGAATTTAACCAGTGAGGCTGCAAGCCGCGCCCGTGATCGGCGATTTTTATTGAGGTTCTTAATTTATCGTGCATTTCGCATGTTCACGTGCGAGTGTATAATATCCGCAGCCTAATTAATATAATAGCCGTTCGGAATGGAACATAGATCCAGATCACGAGACAGTGGCCATTGTTTCAGGTCCTTACCCCGTCGAATGCCACGGCTGCGCTCGTACGCACCACGCCCTCCGGTTTTTACATTTAATTAGGGGCACGGGAGGGAATTAAGCGAACCACACCTCCGTTAATCCATCCGTCGTCATCGCTCTCGGTTCGATGGATCGCGAGAGTCGTTGCGCCGCGAATTTGCGGAATCTTGTGCATACGGTTCTACCACCGGCTCGATTTCCTAATCGCGACCGATTCGCAGCGGCCACGAATTTTACGCTGCTCGCCTCACTTATTAATTACGATTTCGTCGGCGAAATTTACGCCAGTCGCTTTCCCTCTCGCTGTGAGCGTTTCTTAGTCGGAATTTCGACACGATATTCCCACGAGTCATCGATAGTCGACGGGTAACGCTCGAACTATCGAGCCCGCCGAAGCGACAGATTTCAGATTCCTTATTTTACAATTACCGAGATTCTAATGACGATATTGCCGAAAATTATCTATCTGTTCTTTCGGATGCATTTTGTAATAAAAATCGTGCGACGTCCCGATAAATGCGAACTTACAAATCTTTAACTAGTTAGTTGTTTCGACGAATATACTAGTCGCAAAGAAGTGGTATTTTGTCTTCTGACGAGTGTATTCGTCATGCGTAGAAATTTAATGTTTAAATTGCAATTTTAGAGGACACTAAAGTATATTCGCAACTCTTAAGATGTTCTGCATAATTTCGAGGTTCAGGCAAAATAAAACGGAAAAATATAAAAATATAAATAATTATTATGAACCTATTTGGTTAACAAGCGATAGAAGCTATACTCGCTTCCTCGCCATAACGTGTTCGATTCACGATGAAGATTTCTAGTATTCGCCTTGCTAAGTATGAATGTTATTTCGTTCTTGTCAAAATGATAGGCTCCATATTTTTTATTTCAGCACATTCACTACTATTGTCTTTTGCTCTAGAGATGATAACATTTCTTAGTTTTACAAGTAACTTGCTTCAATGACAATTAATTTTACAATTAAATTGTGTATTTTGCTTAACTGGCATGCTATAAATGTATCCTAATAAGAGTCATGGCAATTTAATTTCATACTTTAACAAGAAACATTTTGGTGCAAGATTCTCTTTTTATTTGCGATTAAAAAGATATTTTCGTAGGAAATAATTAAATAAATTTATTAAGTCAAGTGCATATTACAATAAAAATATCGTGACGTTCAAATAAATTTTTATTATTGTTACAAAACATCACAGGTGAAGCAGCATTATACAACATTTAAGCAATCAAGTAATTCAGACACACAATAAATATACTTAAATGTTCTTTTACCTGGATGGAATTCTTAGAATCGAGAACGTTTTAATCGTCGTAACTGTGAAGAATATGGTACGCGGCAAGGGGTTAACTAACGATCCGAAGCCCGTTTGAAATCGTGCATTGCCATTCTCTTTCCAATCACAAATGGAACAAAAATGAACGACGGACGTTTCGTGACCAAAGGATTTCGAGGCTCACCCCCCTCCGGTTGTTATTAATAATTCAATGGTAGAGGAGTCTAGAAGCCCGCAAAAAGGCACGCATTAAATAGTTGGCCCCAGCCTGGAAACACGTCACCGTCTCTATCTCATTGGTTCGCTTTGATCCGGGGGCCGGGTTCATTTATCAGGTCCGAATAAATTCCGTGTGCTTGCGCGCGATAGCCGAGTTCTTTCGTGCCGAGCCGTCGGCGACGGTGTCGCTGGCTGCCACTGGCTGCCACTGACTCTGCCACCGACTACCACACTGGCTCTGCCAGTGACTGCGCCTCCAAACCCGGTAATTATATTCTGCAAAACTGGCGAACCCTTCGTGCTTGGCCGAGGGTGGCGAGCCGACCCGCAGACGCCACCCCCTGTCGCGGCCGGAAGTGACGCACATCTATCTTGTCCCTGCGTTCCTGCCCTGCACTTCCGTCTCGCGATGCCTCCGCTAGGGAGCTTTCCCTTACACCATTTTTCCTCCGAAAGGAAAATCGTCCTTTCTCCAGAAATCGTCTATCTCCGATCGATCGTCCTCCGTGGATCTCGCGTTCCACGATTTCAGGCGCGATGACACCACCGAATGTTACAGGTATAGAGCAGATGCACCGATTGTGGCCAGGGTAACGTTTCTGACTGTCAGTATTTGCAACGGAACTTCACACTGGTAAATGTATTGTTGCTGGTACATTCGATTAACCCCTCGAATAGCCGATGTAAATGAACCGCGCGGCGCGGCGAGCCGACAACGGGTCGCTTTTGATCCGTAGCTGATTGTTTAGTACATCTGCTTTGCACCTAACTCTTTCGTATAGGATATTATTTTTAATGATCTTCATAATGGTGGTAAGAGAGGAGTTTGTTAAAAATATATAAAATTTGATAAACATATTTGCAAGTTCCTTGTTAATGGTAACTTGTTGTAAGCTACGAGAATGTTAATGATAAAACAACTTTTTCTACACTACAGTATGCTTGGTGAAAAAGCGGAAGAACGCACGACATGTAGAATACAGTAGAATCTCGATTATACGGGCTAGTTGGGGTAGCCGCGAGTGTTTGGTTCATGGAACAGTTGCATTACTAACCCTTATCGCTCCAACTGACAGTAATACTGCCAAGCTTAAGCCAGCGTTCCAGCATTCTGTAAAATTCTTGGGGTGATAAGGGTTAAAATGCTGGACCAAATCTTCACTGATTCGTACATTAAACAATATCGTGTATAGCTTGATCTAGATCAATTTATTTATATGCGCAAGGTTTTTTAATAACAAAGAATTTATATATCGAAAGTACAGATAACTTAAACATCGTCTGAAGAAGGAAAATAAAGAAACTGGCGAAGAAATAAAGAAAAACAAATTAAAAATAAACAGAAGGAAATTGGAAAGAAAGAAGAATACGAAGAATGGTATAAACAAAGAAAAATAAAAGAATAACGTAAAAACATACAAAAAAATAAAACAACTTTTATGCGATTATTATATGCTGTTATAACACTAAGATTTTCAAACGCCAATAAATAAAATATAAAATATCGAAATTTTTAGCAAATTGTGTTGCATTTTAGTTACATATATACTTCCTGAATATGATCTCGTAATATGTATAAATATTAAATTTTTGAGGTGGCCAGAAAGGGTACTATATAAAATGTGGTATAGATACAAGTGGCAACAACCGCTGAAGAACACGTATTTTATATTTTGATACTGAAAAAGTTGCTTAATCATTTTGACATTCTACTGCAAAGTATGTATTTAAACGAAAAGATTAAATAATCTTTTAAAACTGGGGATTAACTAATCTCTTAAAGCGATGGGAAACTTTAAGAATACCCACGTTAAAATTGATGATAAGCACTGTACCTACTAAGTACAAAAACTAAAAACTTATGTTGCTCTATCAGAATAACATATAACAGAGTTAAGAATGTTCAATCGTTTACCATGAAATACTGATCGCTTATCGTGATATTATTGAATAAATAATTTGACACCGAGCATAACATTAATAGTAAGAATGTACAGTGTGTTTCCCGAACTTTGTCCATTTAAATATCTTGGTCATTTCAAACAATGTGAGAGCATGTTACAAAAGTTATAAGATTTAAAAAGGTACATATAACATAAATGATATTCCTGCAAGTGAAGGTGTAGTAGAGATATATAAGTTACCTTTGTCTTTTTAAATGGAACGTGAAATTTTGTATACTCCATTTCGATAGATTATAGAATTATATATTATATTATATATGGAATTATAGATTATAGAAGTATATATTATATATAGAATACTCAGAATACGTATTCTGAGTACAAAGTAATTTGTCCGAAAACTTAAACGTTTCTGAGATATTTTACGTTCTTAATTAAGCCATTTATGTTCGAGTTGTCGGTTGACCGAAGCGATGCAACTTATAGTCTTTGAACTGTTGCGTCCTTTACGCATTATATTACTAGAATATCCCAGAGATGGTAGGTTTTAAGACGAATGCAGCTTAATACTTTTATATTCAGAATACGGCAATCGATCGAAATCAAGCATAAATGATTAAACATTTTATTTAAGAAAGTAAAGTACCTCCACTTGCAGTAATACTATTTATATTGTATTATGTACTTTCTTAACTCTTATAACCAGACTGCGGATTTTATGCATTTATTGGGGAAGTGTAAAGGTGATACATAGGATATTGAACAATTAAAAAGAAACTAAAAATGTGGACATGTTCCTTACAATTAATTAAAATTATTTAGGAGAGAAACAAGATTGTACTTGGCATTTACATTTTAAAATTGATGCACATGATTTTTATTTTGCATAAAGATACACAGTCTACTTGTAACTTTTGTAAGTAACATTTTCACGTATTGTTCCAGGTGCGTAATTGCAATGATGTAAATACGAAGAATTTATTTGTATTGTTTATATAATGCAAAATATGTACCATGTAAACGATGAAAGGAAAATGAACCTCGCTGACAGTGAAATGCCTCGGAGCGTACCCAAAATTATAATATATTATAATTTATTATGTATAATATGATGCGTGTTTATCGTGCGGTTGCCAAAGCAAGCATTAATATTTCATCCAATTACGAAAGTACGCACAAACCATATTACTATTAAACAGTCAACATCTAAGGTACAAACGCAGATTATTCGACACTCTGGATCATCGACGCATCCTACTCTCCAACGGCTTCATGACCTGATCTCAAAAGATGGTCGTAAACCCGAGTTCGGTGTCGTAAATATCTAAGATACGTTGCGTCCACCCATTGCTTTTTAATTGAAATTTTCGCCATTAATTGGCCAGAGATGGGTTCGGCTAAAGAGCCGCGGACCGCGCGCGACGTCGTTCGCCAACGAAATAGGCCGTCGGTTTTATTTGCTCGCGCTGTTTTCCGGCGGACGATTCAATTAGGCCGTCGATAAAATCGTGTCCAGTTTGCTGGAAAAAGGAAGGAGAGGAGGGCACGGTAATTGGGCAAAACGCGCGTACCCCGAATTTCGGCAGCTAATGGAGATTTATTATGGCTATACGGTTGGCCTCTCCGGTCGGGCCGAGCCGGGCCGGGCCGAGCCGGGATCGAGCGTGTACGAAGCAGCAGAAGCAGAGGCAACGACGACGGCGACGGCAGCTGCGACCGAAAAAGACTTTCACGCTGGCCACGTTTCATTTTTGCTGGCACCGCTGCGAACACATTGTTACGCTTCGCGCGGAATTTACAACAATAGGACAGGTGGACGGATTATACCTGTCCGGGCCGTGGACGTCGCGACGAGGTTCGCCGGATCGAACGATCTAGCCCGAAATTAATTGGAGCGACTGCTGCCTGCGCCTCGTTTCGATTAAGCCGGACAAAGTCTCCGTCGAAACCCCAATTCTTCTCCTTCCTTCGGTAGTCCTCGTTTCGCGGTCTGCGCTCGAGGTGGCTTGTTATCCTCATGGAAATGAAAAGCTGCTAAGGGTTGAAGAGACCGCTCGGGGTTTCCAGACGCCTCGAAATTTCTCCGCCGAGACCAGAAACGTTCCCGAGGAGCCACGAAAGTTTCGCGGGGAACTAATAGCTCTCGGTGAGCCACGGACACGCGTGTTTCCGCGTGTGCGTACGGTCCGCCGTGTAACTCGGCGGGCTAATGATGATGACACTCTTATATCTCGGGGAGGACGCGGGTCATTTTTCAAAGGGCAGCCAGGGAGAAACGGAGAAGACGCGGACGGAGACGGAGACGGAGGGAAAGAGGGAGAAAAAGAGACGGAGCAGGACAGACAGCTTCTGAACGCGCAGAAGGTGGAGAGGAACGGCGAACAGGGAAAACAAGAAGAAGAGCTGCCGTTCTCTCTACGCGCGCAGAAGCTAATGTCCGGAACGACTCCTAAACCATTAGACAGAGCGTGGGGAGGGAGGGACGAGGATTGCCCTCTTTCCTCCTTTCAGCTCGCCAGTGTGTCTCTCCGCCTTTGCGCCGCTGCTGCGCTGTGTTTCGAGCGCGGATAGGACAGAGGTAATTTCACAGGGCAGGGGACCAACGGATAGAGGAGAATCGTCAACGAGAGCGGCAGAAGATGGGAAACGGTAACGAGAAAATGATACGCTGCCTAGGAGACCTTGGCCCGTCCTTGCGAACAGAGAAAAGTTAATTAACCGCTGCGAAACAGGAGAGCGATCAAACGAAGAAAGAACAGATATCCGATACTTTGTTAATTAAATGTTGTCCGTGGAACGAAAGCGAAATGTTTATTGCACCATCCGCACATTGTACACATTTTCAAATTTACCGCGAATACTATTTATAAGTATAATCGTAGATGATCCTAATTGGCCTCAGTTGTGTCTTTGTCAAAATGGTCCGCCGTTCGAATGTTAAGGACATTTTTAATGCGATTGAAAATCTTCAGTATTTTTTCTTGTTCGGTTGTTGTCCCATTGGTGTTTGTGTATAGTTTTTCATTGCTTCTTCATGCTTTTTTTATCTATTTCACTCGCATTTGCGTTGGACTCTCCTTAAACTATCTTCTTATTCACTTAATCTCTCTTTTATTTTCGAGCGAATACCTCCGCATTTTATGTACTTATTTATTTATCTACGTGTATAAAGCCTTTGTTACATAAAGTTATCTATGATTATTACACGAGTTATTACATTAGTTATGATTATTACATGTTTGTAATGTTTGTTGATATTACGTTTAATGTCAAGCTCAAACTTATGGTTTGAACTAAAAAAAATCGATACAGTTACGACGTTTGTTTACATTTATGAACATTTCATTAAGCCAGTTGAATTAGCCGATCAAGGTACTACGATGTTCCTCTTGTAAAAAAAGGATAACGACTTAAAGATGACCGGGGTATATTTGAACAAAATTTGGGAAACATAACAAAGGCAAGAATAGGTTAATTTAAAATCTTAAAGACAAACCGCAAATTATAAACTATTCAAGAGACTGCGTATTCATGTGAGAAAGTAGGTAATTATGGTAATTATAAGGCATTTGATGTCCAGTGTGAGTTAGCAGATACGCAAAAATTTGTGTTGTATGATATCGATTCGGCAGCATTGTTTTCTGTAAAATCAACACCATATAAGGAAGCAGTATTTCAATTGTGATCAAAGTGATGGGCAATACAGTACCCTAAGAGTATCTCCGTTGATAAAATATGTAGATACTCTATAAATAAATCCTAAAGTTCGACAGGCTTTCCTGGTTAAATTGCGGATATGACTAAAAAGGGATAAATGCTGAGAAGTAAAAGTCCCATAAAATTAATCAAATAGATATATATGTATGTATAAAATAATTCCTTCGATATATTTTTATCCTCCACAGCACAGATACAGTGGCATAAATAATTACAGACTCAATGTAACTTTTACATTCTTAATAATATTTAAACAAAAACTTGACAAACCATCTTATGTTTTCTACCCTAAAATAGAAATATACGTTTACAATTTTCTTTATTGTTGTTCAAATATCAGTAAAAATATTGTAGACGGTTTTCTTTACTGTATATTTGAAGAAAACATAACAGAACATTATGTCTACGCATTTTAACATTGAGTTTTCATTTAGATATCGATAACGATGTAAAATTGAGTCTATAATTACATATATTGCTATGTTACAGTTTTCGTAATTTTTTCTTTTGTACTTGTAGTTTCGTACATTCGTGCTAAATGAGTCCTTTGTCCAAAGCGATTTCTTCTCCGTATTTTTACATTCGTTACGCGTGTATAGCCGTCATTTATACATATCTTTCTTGTATCGTTCCGGATATTTGGCTAGTTACGATTCTCCTCGGTCCTTTGTCTATTTGTTATTTTGCTTCCCCTTCCTATCACTGGCAACATATTTGTTTTCTCTCCCGAAAACTTCCTTGCCATCTGAAAATGAAATATAAAGTAAGCAAGACGATCTACGGGAACGGTTACACGGTGAAAGAGAAGACGTTATCTTCGTGGATCCGAATCGTTTCGGTTAGTCACCCCGATATCGTCGAGGCAGATAATTTTTTCGAGGGGATTGCACCATTTTTTTCGCTGCCGACAATGAATTGCCATTGATAAGAGCGTGTTTCGTCTAAAGAGCCAGCGACTCGCGACTCGCGACTCGCGATAACACGGCCGATAACGGCGAGAGGAGCGCGTGTCCCTCGGTCCGGTCAGAGTTTAAGTAACCGTCTTCCGATTAATTATTCACCATACGTCGCCGTTTAATTCGATTCTCCCTGTTCAACCGCGGCCCGGTCTCCGGAGCGGTAGTCATTCGTAAACATTGTCAATTATTTAAATAACCATGGCGTACGTACGCGTCCACTTCGACCCTAATTGCCCGTGTCTTCGTCCACTTTACGACTCCGTTCCGCTCGTTTTGACTTCTTCCCTCTAGCCGACATTGCCACCCCACTATGCGTTCCACTGGTCCGTAGAAACCATCGATTCCTTCGTTTTCTCCTCGCGGGGAACGTGGAATAATTAGCAGATTAGCCCTGGGTCCTAGAGCTACCAGGATCTCTCGGTGAGCGACACAATTCTGTCTGCGTCGTTCGCTCGGGGGAAAGTGGGAGCGAGGAACGCGTGGAAAAAAGATGCGCGAAGGTGCGACAATTAACCGTGGCCCGCGTTGCAGGAGATAGTAATAATGAGAAATATAGATCAATTCTCACCGAACCTACCTAAAATTCTTAATCCTTAATTACTATTGTTTATTAGAACTTATACAATCTACTCGTGACGATCTCGCAGACCATTGATGTTTCTTGCAGAATTATTGACATAAAAGTGTTAAATAAAAGGCCGAAATCAATTGTTCTCACTTTGCATATCAATAATAAAAAGATCCAAGTTCGATTGAATAGAAGCAAGTGTATTGACCTTTTAGCATTCGAAGCCATTTTAACTGCAACTTTAAAATAACTTTTCTGACATGTAGCATTTCCATTTTAAATGATGACAAACCGTATTTCATGCGTATGAAATTGAATCTTGTAATTCGTTATTGATATTGTAATTTTGTTATTGATATCTTTATTTCATTATTATTATTATTGTTATTATTACGTTGAATCTTTGTAGACAATTAAATAGGCGTCTGACACTTTTTTCCAAAATAAATAAGTATTTGCATTAGTGATGGTTCCTACCAGTTCAATTTTGACAACTGTAAAGAACACAATGGAATTACAAGAATACAGTCATTTCTCGTAGACTAGCAAGACTGGTGCAATTGGAAAACAGCACTGATCTCGAGACTGTCGACATGTCCATTTAGCGTTCTCTACGCAAATAAAGTGTACTGCAGTGGTTCGTGCTTCAGTGACGTAAGATTTGAGCGACTCATAGTCGATGAATACTCATGATTGCCAAAGGACATTGACGTACCGGACGGTCGAATAATCAGAAGTAATTATTTATTTTCCAAAATAAATGAGTATTTGCATTAGTGATGGTTCTACCAGTTCAATTTTGCCGACTGTAAAGAACACAATGGAATTACAAGAATACAGTCATTTCTCGTAGACTAGCAAGACTGGTGCAATTGGAAAACAGCACTGATCTCGAGACTGTCGACATGTCCATTTAGCGTTCTCTACGCAAATAAAGTGTACTGCAGTGGTTCGTGCTTCAGTGACGTAAGATTTGAGCGACTCATAGTCGATGAATACTCATGATTGCCAAAGGACATTGACGTACCGGACAGTCGAATAATCAGAAGTAATTATTTACGCCGTTCTAGTTTATTATCAGATATTGATGGAACAATGACCAAACATATCAACAATATTCGAGACATGGTCTAACCAAAGAACGCAGATAATTAAACAGTTTATTTATGTTGGAGTCTGATCGTCGCACTTTCCGAAAAAACGCTCGATTACTCGGCAACGACATTATCTACGTTAATATTTATCGTTACAATTATTCTTTTCCCATGGAACGGTTTATTCAGCCATGAACCGAGCCCAGGTTTTGCTCGATGCATCGATCTTCGTTTAATTAACGCACGCGCCGCGGTCCAATGGAAGAAAAAGAATGTCTCGACGCGCTACGGACCGTTCAATAATAATGAATCGACACCGTACGGAACACCGTAAAAAGGAGTTCCGTGAAAAATCACTGGCACGCAGTGGTTCCAGCTTGCGAAGGGAATTTAAGGGGAAGATAGATTTTCATAGTCGGACGCGGTTCGTCGACGCCGCAGCTGGAATTCCAAGTGGATAAAGATCCGAACTCAGCAACGGGCTGTTGATCGCGCGTTACAGAGCGCTTCGGGGGTCGATCATACCTGCTCGATCGCGATTTATCGAGTCGGTGCTCCGGAATCGCGAAATTCGATGCGTCGGGTCCATTTTTGCACTTTCGAGACCGATAAGTCTTGCGAAAATTCCGTGAACCGCAATTTCAAGATAATTCATATTAATGGAACCGTGATCGCTAGACTGCGGATCTTTGCACAAAATAAAAATTCTCTGCAGCGATTGCAAGACGTAGCAACCAAGTGCAATCTTTTATATATATATATTTAGAAGTGTTAATAGTACATATGTTGTCATTGATTCCTTACTCGTTCATCGTTCTTATTTGGACACTTTATGAATCATCTAACACTTTCGTAGTATTTCCGTAGTATTTCTGTAATGCAAAGTGTAAATGTATTTTTTTAAACGAAGTCTTAGGATACAATACCAAAAAATTAATATGTCCCACGATCTTTAATACACAACTTCCTATAACGAATTTTCACAGCACACCGCGACGATGATATCTTATTTAGTATTGCCATACTTGCTGTTAAAAAAGTGAAATATTTCATAAAATATTAATTTTTTGACACTGTCCTTCCCTGCTTCTTTTTACTGAGAATTTTATAGAGAATCGATCTGCCTGCAAAAGAGTATGCACTTTTGTTTTAAAGAGCAGTGCAGTTCCACTTTGCAGCCGTGCAACATTTTTCTGAATTTATGGGAAGCAGAGCTACAGCTCGGCCTAGTTACTTGAAATCCTGTATATTTTACTTTTTATGTTAATATTAACCCTTTCACTACGGCAGTGTCGTCCGTCGAAGTACTGTCATTGAACCAAAGCTCGCGCCAGAAATATGCACATTGCGTGTGATTTCTGTATATATCATTGTTTTAATGTAACAAGTATGTTTACATTTTTAATATAAAAGGACCTACAAAATTATAAAAATATAAAATTATTTTTGTATCTTGCCTACGGATGCCACTTGTATACACATAATTTGGATGCCGCATATATGCGGCGCACGCCGCGAAAAGATTAACATATTGTCCCCCGTATGAATGAAATAAAGAAAAATAAAATAAATAAGTAATATTTACTCTCTAAAATAATTCATGGATTGAACTGGAAGTATGCGTTTGATGCGTGCGTCCCCGCCGTGTTTATTTTCCGTGAACAATTGAACGGGTCCGCACGTGTCGGAAGCGCCGTTATAATTTTCGGCCGTGAAAAGAGTTCGTGCTGGCCCAGAAATGATTCCGGCGATTCCCGTTCGGTCGGCTCATTATCCTCTCGTCGACAAGAGCCCACTGCGCCACGGCAGTCGCCGCTTTCAGCTTTGTCCACCGCTTCCTGTTTCGCGTGCTCTCTCGGCCACCGTTTACGTAACGATCTCGTAACTCCGACAGTGTCTCGACTTTTCAGAAAATTGCACAGTGTCATCATGCGAGCAGAAGCCTTCGATCGACCTTCCGATCGGAGCCTCGAGCTTTCCGTGAAGCTTGCGTTCGTCTTCCTCGTTGCGTCAGCGGCTTCTCCTCTAGTCTTTCGACACCATCGTCCATCGGACTGTTCTATTTTATTTCTAAACGGATACTTTAATTATTATTATTTATTTACTTATTACATTATTTATTATTTATTAACACTAGTTAATTCTTATTTTACAATTATTTCAATTGTAAGGACGTATTTCGTCGAAAATCATTCAATAAATGTATTCGTTCCGGCATATATTGATATGAAAATTGGAGAAAATCTAAATAAATATAATAATAATAACATTAATCAATTTAAATTTCTGTAGAACGGCTCAGACGAGTCACTTTTAACACCTGGTACAGTAAATAAAAGAAACTGCGATAACCGTAATTCCTTTCAATTACGTCTTATATTCTGCTTGAAAGAGTGCAGTGCATGTTTGAAAACACCAATGGATGAAAAAGAACACACGATCGAGATCAGTGTGACATCTGTAAGTTTTCTATTGTTTCTGAACATTGTAAAATTCTCTGGATTTGAGATGAAATATTCGAGCATTCAGTTGAAACTTCTTCAAAATCGCTGGAGAATCAAGAAGTATGTTAAGCACTATAGGCAAAAATAATATATTTTTTACCATTTATTCATTGTTTGTTGAGCGGACTAAGATGCTCTATTGTACATTTCAAGTAATAAGATAGCTATTTACGATTTATACTAAATAGACAATAATCTGGATTAACTCTTAGTACACCCGCCCTTTTCCAAAGTCAACGCAATTCTACTCCACCCTTGTTAAACCTCTCGGTTCCTCCTATATTTCTTTGTTTATTCAAAAAATATTACATGGGCCAAGATATTCATTAATTCTGACAGGTGCTTACACGGCCAGCTTGACTGACAGCCGCCCTCGATGTTTACACTATCGTTTCTTCTTTTTACTGAGCTAATTTTTAAACTGTAGCATAGGAAAAGTAAAACAGATTAAATAAATGTCTAATAATTATATTTTATCGACACGACCATCTCTGCTCTTTAGAAAATTATTATGTTTTATAATGGAATGTACGGCCTCTCATACCTCCACTTCTCAAGTAAAAAAGACACCACATTCAGCACTAATGCAAATTTTACACCATTCATTTATGTTTTTCTTTCCACCATCACTTCAAGGCTTTACACTTTGCAATTTCCAAATACTATTTTTAGCGACTACATAAAAGTCTCGTCCTATATTTTGTATCTTTTAAGCCACGTATTTGCCGGTCGCATTAAGCTTTCGTTTCTTGTTACAATTACGAAGAAATATTTGAGGCACATAGTTGTTAAATAGATTTGCGCGAGCACTTAAAACTTCTTCATCTTTATCGTCAACATCTGACGAAACTATATTGTCAAACTTTTGCGGCAAACTATTTTGCGGCATCAATTCCATATTTTTAATTAAATACAACACTCGCTTGAAAATTTTCCTTGATCACTAATTCTTGCGGCCTCGTGTTTTCCCACTTTTGATTGCGAATAACGCATATGCTATTTATTATTTATACTGCATAGACAATAATCTTTGGTTTAACTTTTAATACATCCATTCTGTTCCACAGTCAATGTAATACTACTCCGCTCTTGTTAATACTCTCGGTTACTCCTTTATTCCTTTGTTTATTCAGAAAATATCACATCGGCCAAGATATTCATTAATGCCGACAGGTGCCGACACGCAATACAAACGGATAAAAAAAAGTAATGATCGAATATGTAAACAGAGAACAACGAGCGTCCGATTAAAGTACTTGTTGCACAGGTGATTTTGAGAGCCGATTACCCACATATATCGCCAGTGATGTCAAATAAATCAATGTCACAGCTTACGGAATTAATATAATTACAAATTCTGGTAGTATTAATAAGCATCAATTCTGGATTACAGACGAGTGTATATTGAACATGAGTTAATATTAGCCATTTGCACTCGAGTGGTGCCACCGAGGTACCATTCAAATTGTTCTATCGCGTCTTAAGATAATTTTTATATCAACAAAGTTTAGATTTAAAAAATTGTTAAGCAGTGAAACTATCGGTATGAGTAACAAGAATTAATTTTATATCCATAAAAGTGCACTTTGTTACATAGAACGAAAATACTATGAGCCAGGAAAATTATTTCAAAGTTACAGTTAAAATGACTTCGTGTGTAAAGGGTTAAAGTTTGTAAGGTCTAACAACGACCTTAGAATGTTGAGAAGAAATATTATGTCTCCTACAGCTCATCTGTTTTTCGAAATTATTGTTTTAGAAGTAACTAGCAAACCGGGCGAACTTCGTTTCGCCACCAGATGGCTTCGTTTTTTGTAATATTTCGTTTGGGGATTAAAAGATGAAGAAAAGTTATTTTTTTTGTTTTATAAACCATATTGGTTTGTAGTACATGCTATGTATCAGAGATGGCGCTGTATGTGAAAAATGATTTTCCCTGTTTTCCTGCTTTTCTGTTGAAATTTTTCCAGAATTTTGGTTGCTATAAACCTCACGGAGCCCGAGACCTTTCCAACGAATGCAAAACCGTGGAAATCGGTTCGTGCGTTCTGGAGTTATAGCGTCAGGAAGGAAAACTCGACTTATTTTTATATAATAGATTAGTATAGGTGCGTACTTATGATCATGCATCAGGGTTGGTCTTCCTAGTAATTGAGCAACAAGATACAAAAGATCGTGCACTATTTGGATATGCGAAACTTTATAGGTTTTTTAAACAGCATTCGCATATTCAAAATGATTGCGAATCATCACTATCACGAATTGCATTTAGGTATCGCATGATGCGCACTTGTCTATGACTTTGTTGTAATCAGAGACTTCGATTTCGATGTAATTCACTTGCAATGTATACATTAATTTATATAATTTCAGAATCCTTATCAAAAATATAAGATAATATAAAAGACATGTTACATAAGCAAGTAAAGTATAATTTTCAGAACGCAGATAGATTATTTAATTAACCCTCCAGCAGACCGTTCTGGATAGCCTGTATAAAATGTTACGATACAGATCGAGTACGTACACGATGATATTCAACCAATTCTAGAAATACTGGACACTAAACCTAACCCGGTCAAATAGCCGGTTACGCAATTTTTATTTCATAATTGTTGATGTCATAAAGATGCTGTCATTTGAAATTATTGAATCTATTTATTCGTTCATGCACGAACTATTATAAAAATTGTGAAAAATTAAATAAATTCTAACCTGTAATTCTTCCAAGGCAACACTTGTTAATCGCTTGTAGACCTCGGTAGATTGAGCGCTAATTAATCGATGACAGTTGACAATCATAAAGGTGTAGATCGTTTCGCTTGAGGATGCGAACAGATTAACTGTGCGATCACTTCCTTTCGATCGTTGCCGTTGGCAGCTAAATGAACAGATTCGACGTATTCGGCACACGTGTAGCTCCGTCGCCGAGAAGTATAGAGAAGTACCAAGAAGTTTAGCGTCCTGTACCGATCCCGAGGAGCGATTCATCGCCGCGACTCGCCCGCTCTCTGTTCACCAGAAAGAATCCCCGACGAAAGAATCCGGCGAGCGGTTCCGCGTGCCATCCCGTGCTCGTGCGTCGCAATTATCGCGAAATGCTCTCCCCTTTATTCGCAATCTCATAATTCGTCCGGAATACCGCGGGCGAAGAGGAAGAGTGAGTGAGAGAGATAGAGAGGAGAGTAGCAGCAGCTGTAGTAGCAGGAGGAGAATCGACTGGAATTTCCAAATTCCCAGACCCCAGAGGACCGAGCCGAATCTCAGCGGAGCCTTAGAAAACCCATCGAACGAGTGGATCCGCAAATCCGAGCGGAAAGAGCAAGAAACGGAGAAATTCCGAGGAAGAGAGAGCGAGAGAGCCGAGGAGAGACGCAGAAACCGATCGAGAAGGGGCATTGTGTCGGCATTTCTACGACTAGTCGAGAGGTTTGACGAGAGATTGATGCCCGGGACTCGATCTCAAGGCGAATCCGCGCGTGCTAGTCGATCGGAAACAGTGGAAAGAGAAGGAGAAAGAGGAAGAGAGAGAGAGAGAGAGGAGGCAAAACTGGAGGAGGAAACCGGGACGAATGCGAGGAACGAGGAGGAGAGAGAATATTTTCTGGGCCCTGCTTCTGGTCTGCAGCTTCTGGATCTGCTCTCCTCGTCATCTCGATGGCCGACGACGAAACAGAGGACGAGGAGGAAGACGAAGAAGAAAGGGCAGACCGCGCTCCTACGGCGCTCGTCGTCTAACCGTGGCAAAAAGGGAGAAGGCGAGGCATCGCGGGGACAAAAGGCACCGCCGCGGAATTTTGAGCGTCGGCTCAGCTTCTCTCCGACCCCCGCAGCCCCCCGCGGCTCCCCGCCGGCCCTCCCGAGCCCCGCTGCTGCCCCTTTCGGCCCCGGCCTCCTAACGGGGACTCTCGCGAGACCACCGGACCCCCGTCACGTAAAAACAGAAAATATTTTCCTCGGCGGGACCGCGGGTGGAGGACGGCACCGTTTGACCGGACGCGATTTCCGTTCGATCCACGGCCGCGACAGGTTTTGCGGACCGCAGCCGTCTCCACGGGGGTTGCTCGCGTTCCATTCTGCGTGCCTCGCATTTTTTCGCTCGGTTTTCGGCTCCACCTTTTAGGATTTCCGAGAGAAACACCTCGATATTCTGTATCATCTTCTTACTTCGATTGCTTTCGTTTTCAAACCGCCACCCGTTTTGATCGTCGATGATCGCTTCTCCGACTGAGTTTTCCGCGACGCGATTTCATCGACACCACGCTTCACCAACTGTAGTCATTCACCGACACAGTTTACTGTGTGGCGATCGTCTCGTCGTCTATCGTATCGCCGACGCGTTTAGATCTCCGACAATTATCTCACCGAGTCGTGTCAACAATGTTTGCAGTAATCGGTGTTCGTGTTGTTACGCATTAAATATGTATAAGAAAGTTAACATTTATAATATATTATGTATTTATTTGTTAGTAATAATATGAGTAAAAATTATCGACGAAATTCGGTGTAGATGCAATCGTTGCCGACAAACTTTCTTGTCGGTGAAGCGATTGTCAGAAATTTAAAGTGATGGTGAGGTGATTATTGGACGTACAAATGTGTCGGTCGATGAATACTGTCGGCAAAACGCGTTGTCGATGAAATCATGCCGGTGAAATGATTGTTAATGAAATAATCGTCGGCGAAGTAACGGTGATCCCCTAAAATTGTGATTGGAAGAAAATACGCCACATGTCGCACTTTCATAAAATTTAAGTTTATGCAATAATTGATCTGCGAAATACATGATTTAGATATTTATTAGGAAGAGAAGAAATTTGATGGGCTGATCAAAATAAAGGAGATTTATCAATTACTGATATGGACAATTACTGTTCAAAACTTTAAGCGACAGTATCTCGAAATTACAAACGTTGGACATGCGATGTCCTTCCTTCCAATTACAGAAGTATCTTAATAAAGCAGAGGTGGCCAGCAAATCGATCGAGCACAAGTCGATCAATTTTTCAATACGTCTATCTCCTCTCCATTGTCACATCTACTACTGCATAAAAAACAATTTTGAATGTGTTAAATGTCCAGATTTTAATAGTTAGTTCACGACACATTGTTAAGAAAAAAATGTCGACATAATGTATACAGAAGTTGTGGCCACCTCTGTAATAAAGGAATAAAAAATAAAAGATACAATGCTTTTTTATATTGACTCATTTTCACGTTCAAGTGATGAAAACCACTCCTCAAAGTTTATAAGATGAAATACAAAAAATAGCTTGAAATTAGATAAAAAATGATTATCAAACTTGATATACATTCAATTTATGATATATCTGGATCAATGATTAATGTTTTTGTTATCAGACATCCTTTTCTACCACTAATCCCTTAAATAAACTTGAAAACAAAAGAATTGAAATCTTCATGGCGATTAATAAAATCTTTGATAAATCTTAGACTTCATGCTAACAAATTATCGCATGGTAACAAATTAATATTTTTATGACCTTCGACCCTCACTGAGGGGTGAACCACCCCATTAATGAAATTCATTTGTCATACTAGGGGCTGGAACTCGAGAAAAGATGCTAGGAATACAAGCTCAAGTAAAGATTATTTCTTAAACATTGAGTTCTAAAGGGTAATAATTGTTATGTATAATATTTTTGTTTATCGAGAAAAGAATCCTCAAAAGAGCAGGTATTTTTAATCCGCCGCGTCGATCCGAATTGTTTGCAAGATATCTCACGCTGGAAATCTTATGGTTGTCAATAATGGAATTTATAATAACATTTCTTTTATTTGTGTATTTAATATCGCATCTGCTTATGACAATTAATGATCACTTATGAGATTATAATTGTACGTTTAGCTTCCTAATCTATAATCCTTAAGTTGCTATATAATATCGCTAAACAATTTGGCTTCTTCTAAATGTGAAACAACTTTCGCGGTTTGTTTATAGTTGTCCAAACATTCTTTGATCATATTGGACATTTTTACTTTGTTCTAATATTGCTGGGCGATGGGCATTCTATTAGGATGTGCTGAACTCCGTGCACTACGCCCCCTTTCACGCTGTATTGATTAGCATATTTGTTCTTAATATTTTTCCTAGTAGGACCAAACAATTTTTGTTTCTTCTATTGTCTTTATTTACTTTCGTTTCTATACTCTAATAACAGAAGAAGAATCAAATTTGATTTGGAGATCGAATGAGATGGAAGGAGATTTTGATTGAAGGAGATTAATAATATTCATATTCAGTAGATCTAGCATGAAATCTTTGTCACGAGTCTGACTCGTTATTATAGTGCAAAGGGTTATGTGTAAGCTCAATGTTACATTTGATACAAAGAGGTTTATCTGTTTTGGAGAGTATCTATCGTAGAGTATGTACTGTAGCGTATATACAGCAAGTATGTGATGGGTTATTTTAGTATGTACAATTCTTAGACGGGATTTTAGAATTTGTTTCCTTCTTGTTAAATACATATATAATACTTCGGGAATGGTAGAGGATATACTTTCTCCGAGTTCATGTAAGAGAGAGGGATTTTAATGTATCACGGTAAAATTCTTCAATACAAAATGCTTTTTTTCACCAGCATTGATCTATCGGTGTCTAATCACACAATGCTTTCTTATCACTAAACGTACCGGCATTTTTCTATACCTAATCTTACCATAGAATTTTTGTCGGTAAAAAATAAGCTACGAGAAAAACGGAAAGTGGGAAATTGAATAATCGGATGATATAAGAATTTACAGAAAGTCAAATGACCGACAGAAATAACAATAAATGTAAGAATTAGAAAAGTAAATTTTCAAAAGGTGTCATTTGACCCCTCTTGGTACGTTTAGTGTTATATCCTCTTATAAGTCTCGAGAGGTGGTTTCGCGTATGGTTTCGCGCGGAAAAATCGCGTGTCTCTTATCTTTTTGATTCTCTATACCGTATCTGATTGCCAAAGTAATCGGAGACGAGCTTTTGAATGCCATTTCTTGTTTGAGAGCTCTGTAGCCCTTTGAGAAGATGCGATCTCATCGTTTGGATATGCAATTGTCAATAGATTAGGATAGGATGTAGTATGTCTTCTTCACATTCTTTAGTCCTTATTCTACCTTAGCCCTTCTATTCTATCTTAGATTTGGAAGATAATCTAATTCCCTGAGAAAAATATGCTTAGTACTTCAAAAAAATCTTGTCCTAAGCACTATGTATTTTTATTTTCAAATTTATTTATTTACATATAGATGGGATGACGGCCTTTGTTGCAAAACAGTTAATGCAGATTCACCAAAAAGTATAATGTAAAAAGAAATGAAAAAGTAGTATGCGAGGAACGAGGAACGAGAAAAGTAATTAATAACAATAATAATAATAACAATGTAATACCTATAGTGAACAGTGAGGGACATTAAGATTCGAAAATCCGTCATTTGTGTATTACAGAAAATAATTGATTCTTGTTCGTTCAGTTCTAAATAAATTAAATTCTAATCTTTACCAAACAGAGATAAGTTTAACCGGAGATGGTATAATTATAATCATCACTGAAAAATATATGATTTGCAACAAGCTACGTTATTTTTATATAGACCACATCATTTCTACAGGTTGCGTAAAAAAATGCCGGCATTTTGTGAATGGCGGTGCAAAGAATTATCATCGAGCGTATATGTGTTAACCAGCTAGAACGATACGCGTTAATTGCGCTCTGGGTGAGTCCAGAGAAAGAGGACGATCGCATCAGTACGCCGATCCGCATCGTCCAGAAATCCGGGGACAGATCGTATCAGCTGTTGGACGTTTCGATCGCGAATTCGAGAGGAAAAGCCGCAGTCGTTTATGCCGTGGGGGTGCCATTAATCCACCGATCCTCCCCTAAATCTCTGGCTGCGTGCTCCCGGGGACACTGAACGCGTTTCCATCGGAGGGGCTTCCTGGAGAAGGCTCCCGGTGGATGCGTGGGTGGGATCGGACAGAAAGGAGGCGCTCCTTCCGGAAACCGGAACCTGGCGCGACTTAAAGACGCGTGCACGATCGAGGAATCGGGCGATCGTCAGCGACGCCTCGTTACCGTATGCTCTTTAACCTCTTCAAATCGATTTTTTTTATCGTCGATACTTTAGTTACCGTTCTGTCATAAATCGAAAATACTAAGCTGGGGATAGCTACGTGACGATTTTGAAAGCTGTGCAATGATTTGGAAAATTGGTACATACAGCCCCCCCCCCCCCCCCCAAAAAAAAACTATTACAACACCTTTTAATTTAATAGAAATTGTAAAATCCGTTCAGTTTAGTTACAAGTGTTTGTCACTTGTGCAATCAGTGCATCCATCCTTTGTTGGTGTGCCAGATAAGGTATTAAATAATTTTATCATAATCACTATTCTATCGCTTGATTTTTTGAAGATATTGCTGCAATCTGTTCTGAATCTTTCATGAAATAATTATTGAAATACAGTAAAATATGTGCTTTTTTATAGTAAGGTAAAAGTATAAAAACTAATTTGTAATTGTAGTTTGCACCGTATATGCTTTGAAACTTTTTAGCAAATAAAATGGTACTTTGCACTTTTTTACATTGTCACGATGTTTCTCTGGAGAGTCTGTATTTATACCACACGCGATATTTGAGCGAAGCATGTTTTTTTGAAGGTGTTTAAATGCAGTCAGGAAAATGGCTGCTTTTGTTTCAATTATGATGTTATTCCAGGTGAAACGTTCAGAAATATTGTAGTGTGGCACTGCTCTTAATAATGTAATAAAATATTGTGAAAATATACAATATGTAGAATTCTGTATGAAGGGCTAAGAAATCGATTTAGATAAATAAGGATCTTTCAAATTAACTGCGAAAAAGATAACAATACCGCTAATGACGCAAAGCATAATTTTTCTTATAATTAAATTTAAAGAAAATAATTAATATTAATGTTTAATTATTTCATTTAATTTCTATTTTTTCCTTTTTCCATAATTCTTTAAATTTTGTTTAACCATTCCGTGGTCAATATATATGCTGCTCTTTATTCTTTACTTATGAAAAGATCGACTATATTGATTTATCAATCGAAAGATCTTATGATAAGGGCAAATATGCATTGAGTAACTCATTTTCAAAGACAAGTGAATTTATACTGATTGAACATGTCTCTGAGTTTTATATTTATAACTTCACAATACCAACGCTTGACATTCTCAAATTCGTTTGAAAAATTAATATAAACTATATGAAAGATTCTTTTACTACGCGCAGTTATAGATTGGTCTGCAAAAAGATATGATGAAGAGCTGAGAAATCTCAATTCGCCTGAAATCAGTAGCTCAAAAATATCATTGTTCGTGATACGGTGCAGAAGGGTTATGATTGTCGCAATCAAAAGAATCGGGAATAAGGATTCCGCTAAATTCAACAGTCGAGCTTACGATATTCGAGGGAACAAGAACGCGTTTAACCACGGAGCGACCGAAAAGTCTGAATTTCACGTGATCCTCGTGCGAAAAGATTCGAAGAACGCGGTTTCGCGCATCGGCGGCAGCGCAATCTACGATGCAAACGGAGGTTACAAGTTGCCAATCAATCACGATTCGGCATTGAATCACCGGTCGTAACCCCGGGGGCCAGTTTCCCGCCCTCTCGGCGCTCCCCCCGTATCCCCTTGCTGAAGTCGAGTTAATGACGATGTGCACCGGCCGCTACATTGTAGCAAAATTGCACTTAATGCACCGTCGTACCTGTCTTTAACGATCCATTACGCGGATTCGCTAGAAGAGGACGCCCGGTAAAAAAGGCACCGGGTAATAAGCGAGCAGCTGATTGATCTCGAAATACATTCGAGACGACGTGCACGGATCCAGGCGTTAATTACCCCCTTCGGGCCGGAAAAAAGACGAGCCGTGATTTACATCGAACGATAAGCGATCGCCTGATAGAGAGGTTGCATTGATAATGACCGGACCGGAGAGACGGAACCTCGACGGAATAATTTTTGACTGGATCTCGATACTTTCGGGTTACAAGTAACTCGAATCTTGCTCCTCCGGTTTCTCGAGCCTCCGCTTCCCAGAATATCCATCCTTGATCTCCGACGACTCGTCGGAAAGCAACAAAATCGAGCTGCGAGTATATCCTTTAAAACTTACACGACTTTCCTCGCTTGTAACATTGATATAGTTCGGCCGAATCAACGTGAACACATTATCATTTGGACGGCGGACATTTTTTAGCACTTAAGACAGCTACGGTTGGTTCTGTTCAAATTTTTACTAACCTCTTCGTTGGGTTTCAAGTTAATCTTTTTATTAGTTTCAATATTAATAGTTAATAATTACATATGAATCCTTATGACTTTTATCTGAACCCAAATGGACCTGACATCCGCTATTAGACGGTTAAAAGTTACCACAAGGCTAGGTAAATTTTAGACCAGGGCTCGGAATTAGCCTGCACGCGACCGCGATAGAGCATTTTTGGAGATTGGTTTTAAAAATGCTGTAGTATTGAGGAAGGACCGGAATATGATGGCGGTACTGCCATTGGAAATAACCATTGGAATCCATTAGAATCATCTAAAGCCATTTGCAAGATCTCTTTTGCACCACTGAAGTTTCAATATTCTCTAGCGTCGAAAATGTTCTGTCGTAGTCAAATTAATTCTACACCTTGTTCTATAGCACAATTCCTTTCAATAGCATTGACCTAATGGTGAAAGAGACCTTGGCAAGTCGGTTACAAACAAACTCTCAAAGCACACAATCGTTGACAACAAATTGATAATAATTACCCGTTGCTGTACTTCGACGAGTCTGATTTCTAGTAATAATTTTTTAACATATTGCTTGTCAAGTAATTTTGCACAACTTTACATTTAGACCATGCGATGACCATTCGAAGGTTAATAGTCGAAGCGTGCTGATTCCGTAAAGGAAAAAGGTCATTGCTAATCGCAGAGTCGATGGCTATGCAACTAATGTCAGAGTCTAGCGTCATTTAAATGAATTAGGTCTAATAACCAATGAACTACTGGAATTATCGACATGCGTCGATTCTTGGGATCGATTTGGTATTCTAAATAGATAATCTCATATCCGTCCCCGTGAAACATCAACACGAGGCGTTCGAACAGCAGAAAAGTCGCGTCATCGGTTCGCGCATCGAACTCCATTGCGGCGAGCCGCGCGTTCGGTGGCGATGCGACCACCGTTTCGGAATCACCGTGTACATGTTAATGGAAATGCAAACGCGCGTACGACACCGCGAGCAAGGGTCAACCGGTAAACGTCAGTCAGGTGTGTTGCAGCGTTATTTCTTTCGCGAGTGGCACTCGATTCGAGTGGCCGATACGCTCGATAGGTCGAGGTGTTTACGGGAAAAGTCGAGTACATACTCGGAACCGACGACGCGAACTTCTCGAACCTTTCGAATCGAAAATTTCGTTTTCGAACGTGATGCAACACCGAACAGTCATTTCTCCCGCTTCTTCTGAATCTTGAAATCAGGCCAGGCCGATCGGTAGACTCGAGAATGTTTCATTAACGCCTTGACGGACCATTTCCTTCTCACTTACAATGAGCGGCACTTTCACGAGTAAAAGAATTCGTTAGTATAAAGGAAAATTTATATTCAGCCGTAGTCTACATTTACCCGAACGATTGATCGTTGCTGGCAACACTTGAAAAAATGTTGTCTTCTTAATATTTTCAATAAATTACTGTTCCGTTTCTTATTTTTTCTTACTTTTACTCGCGACTCCTTTGGTTAACATTAAGGTTAAGTATACATGATAAGAGAGCAGATTTTTATTTTGACTTGAAACATCACTAAAATTAAGTTTCTCATTCATGCCGCGTGTATTTACCAACGGTGACATAGGTTTACATATTTAATTAACCCTGATCCGTCTCTGGTGTCAATTTGACATTAGTTCCACGTTTTAGAGTATATTATTCTGCTATTTTTAAAAAAATTGTTCACTGATTTTACGTGTATTACACATTACATGTATCTATCATTGTAAATGACAAAACATAGAACGCAAAGATGTGAGATTATTTGTTAAATGGGGGACTTGTATGTCAATTGTACACATATCAATTTAATCAACACAAAATATGTTATCTGTTTTTTTTCCTAAACAATACGTAGAGGCTGCTGGCGGCTCGAATCTAATACTTCGGAATTTTTACGTTATTAATATGTGTATTCAATGGATTATTCAAAAATAGAAGTCTGTTTTGTAAACAAGCTGAATTTCTTGTGCATGCAATAAAAACATTCATATCACATATTTGACCTTGAAACAAATGTCTCCATTTTGGAGTCGAAAATGCAAAGGGTTTACAAATTTAGGGTCTGCAAATTTACTTAATTGGCGGAAAAATTTGTTCATTTTTTCTATATTGATTATTTACAATAGTGTCAATTTTACATTGAGCTGGAAAATGTAGGCCCGGATAAGAGTTAATGGGCGAAGAAATATATTTTATAATAAGATTATAATTGAAAAATATATTTCCACCTAACAGAATGAGACATTGCAAATTGTATGATATAGAGGTTGTCGTATGGCAGGTGCCGCGTCCATTTGGACCCAGAGTTACAAACATTTCATTTAAATTCCAATTTTGTGACAGGCATATATGTAGTTATTAACTATTAATATTGAAACTAATGAAAGGATTAACTTTAATTTCAACAAAGGTGTTAGTAAAGATTTGAATGGATTTAATTAGGTACATTTCGAACGGAAAAAGTCCTTAATCGTTCACAATGGATGTGTAACTTCGAGACGATAAAACTGAATTTACGATACGTAATTAAACAGTCAAAACACAATCAAAATGTATATTATGTATATTATTTATATTATTATTTATTCTTTACTATTTTTTTACTAATGTATTACTTATTATATTAGGTTGGAAACTATGAAACGGGCGCCGCAGCTGAACATAGACTAAACAAAAACGCCGGTTTCATAGTTTCCAACCTAATATCATTCTATTGTCGTATACTTTGAATAAATCGATGTTAGAAACACTACGATATAACGAGCAAATGCTTGAAGAAACAAACCAAAGAGATCGTTTTCTATGCTAAATTGCTTACCGCTTAAATTTTTTTTAAATTATTTTGGTGCGAATAAAGTCTCTGAAACAAAAATATATTGAATTTATCGATTATGCAATCCGGTTGCCGGTTATATGTATACATGGTTATGCACAGGGTTTCACAAGAACCACAGAGCGTGATTGATTAGATGTGAAACATTACGAGTGACGTGCGAATGCGTTTGATAACCAGGACGTGTGATGGCGTGAGAGTAGGTGAATGTAAATACTGTGTGGTACGATAGAGAATTTGGTGTAACTTGTATGAATGCCGATCAGAATGAAGAACGAGTGTGGTAGTAAGTGTGAGAAAATGAACAAAAGGTGTGATAGAACAAAGCATGAGGCGAGAACGATTTGAACTGCGAGAGTATTGAGAGAGTGTTAAGAGAGGACAGAGAGTATTGATAATATTAATAAGACTGTTGAGTGACTAATTGTATATTTGTTATCGTATGTTTAATACTTTATTGCAAATAATGTTAATTGTGCGGTAATCGATTGGCAAGGGTTATGGACTCTACGATACTATCCGATGAGGATTTATTTTTCCGAAGTTTCCTCGAGTAGTCTTCCAGCGCATAAGGTTCCTCTCTTCCCTTTAATCTGACTAATAATATGTTAGTGACTAACACGATGTTAATCGTAAAAATATAATATTGGCTTGTTGGAATGATATTCGAACGTCTCGTGTGTGCGATGATTAGACCGCTGATTTTATGTACTTATGACAAAAATAAGTGAGTGAAACACAAAGCGGGTAAGATACATTAAAGGTACATTAAAAGAATTTATTAATATTACTAGTACGTTAAAACAATTAAGAGAAGAAATTGGTTTCTATCCAATTGTCGTTGCTCACAATTCGTGCAAAACGATTTTATTTTTCATAATGGTTCGGAGTCCAGTAATAATAGAAAACTTTTCAAAGAACCTATTTTGAAGGGGGAGCAAAGTTAAAAAAGTTCTCAGGTAATTTAGTTATTATTAAGAGGGATATATATTTGATGTTATACTTTTATGTGTTAATAATGAGTTGTCTGTGCAAGGTGTCCGTTTTATGTGAAAATCCAGAATAAATTAAAAATGATGAAAGATAGTGAAGTCATGTTTTAGCAAAAGCTATTCGGTTCTGATAGGCTGCAAAACATGATATAAATAACTTTCTTATGGGTACAGAAATGGTAAAGATTACAATTCTTTTTCAATTAGAATTCTGTATTTTTGTGTAGACTGTGTTATAGTACTATTTAATACGTATCCAATTAGGTGCAATCGAAATTGTTTCTGTCAACAGAAACGTGGAGAATCGTCGTTTAATCGGGTCAAATTTTCGTTAATAATTCGTAAACAAAGCCGCGGTTTGAATTAGCGCTAACGAAAAAATTATTTCAAATACGCATTAATTTTTTTTAAAGCGCAATATTGTTTGTATCAAGACGAATTCAATAATCTGTAATATCATGGTTTTGAAATAATCTTGATAATGAAAAAATTAGTTGAAATTTAAATAATAAAATTATAATTAAAATTATACTTAAATAATAAAAATTAAATAATAAAATGTATAATAAAAATTCGTAATTTTGCAAATAATCGCCAATAGCCAAATGACGAAAATGTGTCATTTCTATATCATAGAAAATAATTGATTTAATTCTTTCAATTCTAAATAAATTAAATTCTAATACTTAACAAAAATAATTTTAACCAAAGATGATATAATTATAATCATCACTAAAAATATATGATTTTTAATAAGTTAAAACAAACAAAAAATACCGACATTCCGTGATTGACGATGTAAAATATTGTCAGATGAATATGTGTTAAACAATTATTAAAGAGAGCTGGAACGACTCTTTGTTGCCGTCAAATGCACGCAACGAAATCGTTCAAATCACTTCTTCGTACCTTTCGTAGTAACAACCGTAACAGAACTTACATGTTCAATTTAAGTGATGTTTTCCCTTTCCTACTTCCGTCAGTGAGTTAGTTCTTTTGGACATATAAAACATAACCCCTCGGAACAGTGAACGTGCATTGACCAGAATAATCACGCAGGAAAATTCTCCGTACGTAACAAATTAACACTAAACCTAGTGAGTTACTGAAAGTGACTTGCATGTGTCGTTTAGTAACAATGACAGGATTAAATATATTTAAAGTTATCTCCGATAAGCTTAATTCTTTACACTCGACACTATTTTAACACCAAAATGAAGACATTTGTTTCAACGTACAGTATTTTCATTTGGTATGATTGTTCTTATTTATCACAAATGAAACAGGACGTATGTAAGTGTAAGACTTTTGTTATTTATCAATCTATCGCATACAAGCAAATTTAATAATATGAAAATTTTATTGAAGATATTGTAGCAGTTTTTAGCGCCGCCTTGAAGTCACTGCTCGAGTCTAAAGGGTTAAATATTATACGATGGAATTTTTCTTGTTTTAAAATTAAAACTGCGATAGAGAAAATATTTGAAATTTTCACAATTCAAATGAGTTAGTACTTCAAGTCGTGCATACAATTTCAGTAAATGAAATATTTGATTTCGATAAGCCACAACCAGAGCATGAAATAAGTTTTGGTATATAATTTATTTTGGCATCTAAAGCTAAATTACGAAAATAAGTATTTTATTTTGATAATCTAAAGCATAATGTAACATAGATTTTATTTTAATAACTTAAAATATGAAAAACAAATGAACATTACTATCTTTTTAAATACAGCAAATGATTCAGTAAAATAAAATCATTATATTCGTTGCAATAAATTAAATAAATAACATATTTCATATTATGGCACAAATGTTGTCAGTATTTTCGAGTGCAATAATACTATTTAAAATATGATCTCAAAAATTTATTACAATGATTCAAATATTTCATATTTGAAGGTGAATTCTTTCGTGTAGATGAAATATTTTATCTTCAAAAGTACATGCATGATCTAAAATAAACTGGTTATTGTTTGCCATGTAAAATACTATTTTAGCCAGCTCTGGTGGCCACAGTTTCGTAGTTGTTGATAACTTGACGTACGAGCGGAGGATTGGTCAACGTTACCGCAATCGTGGTGTTTAGGCGACAGGGAAAGCAGGACGGCTGATTATGTTCGGGGTCAACGCATGTCTTCCGAACGAACAAAGGTTGCAAGAGTGGATACACGGGATTGTATACAAATGCCGTGACGCAATCCTCGTCCGTGATTCGCGCGTACTCTTCTCTCGCAACAACTATAAATAAAATTGACTTCGCGGGGCTCGTAAAAGGAATCGCAAGCACTCGCGACCGCTGGGTTTACCTAGAGCCTTTAGTAATTTTGTTTGGAACAGTCATTAGAATCTATACGCGAACAAGCCGCGGAAAATTCCCACCGGCGTGCAACTCCGTCCATAGCAGAATTATTTGAATTTCAATTATAGTTGGATTGCAAGCAATCATTGTAAAATATTATTGCAGAATCAGTGACGTTCCACGCGATATCAGAAGTTTGCGAACCAAAATTCGGTGGATTATCAATCGGAAATATTGCCGATAATTGCTTAGGGGTTGCTCCACCGGAAGTTACCACCATGCGATGCGGAAGAGCACAGTTTACCCTTACGAGCGCCGCTGTTGGCTGGCGATACCCTCGGTGGATAAAACAGGGACGGTCGCTGCAGCTTACCAACCCCTATTTCAGGGGTTGCTAGAGGGTAACCCGAGTCGAGCGCCAAGTCGATTATCATGAAAGGGAAACCTAACTCGCTTGCCCGATACTCGAATAAGATGTCGCCGAGAATTTCGCATCTTACCGAACGCAGTCGAATCATTCGATCGATTTCTGCGGAAGCGAAAACGCAACATAGTCTAGATCCTCTCTTGTTTACGAGATGCGGTTTATTTGGCTTTGGAAACTGTTTATTCCTCGAGTCAAGTCGAAAGTTTCGTTACCAAGAAAAGTTGCCAGTGTTTTCGAAAACGCGGGAAAACAACGGAAACGCGAGACAGACGGGGGCTCCGCCGCCCAAACTGTTTTCCGAATTTGGCAATTTCCGTGCCGGAACGAGGACGGGAATAAACAACTTTTTCCGATCGCAACGAACATCGATGTTGTTTCTACAATTTTCGCGTGTTCCGCAACAAGTTGCATCCGGTGACGTGCCGCGGTTTGCTTCCGCGAGCAGAAATAAAAACAAGTTTTTCTGGCTGGCTCTGGCGCAGCGCGCGCTGCACCCGACGAAAACGATGCGCGCCGCGGAAACTGAACGCGCGCGGCCGCCGCCAAATCTGAAGAGTAATTAACGAAAGTATCGAGCGTAACAGCCGCGCGATTCCGGCGTGTGCGAGTGTCGCTGAAAGCCGGCCTCTTTTAATCGATGCACCGGTGCACCGGCCCGAACGCGCAAACCCGCTTTCGGCGCAACACCAAGTGCATCCGCGTTGCTCTGTTTATGCAACAGGTGATTGTCGCCCCATGAATAAAACTATCAATAAAATTTCTGCTAACGAGACATTGACGTTCCCCCCCCGCGTTCTCTCTATCGCGGAGCGCGCTCCTCGTTTTTCCGGTTCGCTCGAACTCGATTCAACTTGCGCCCCTTCAATATTTTTCGTGGCCGATATCCGCCCCCTCATTTGCAAGTTTTTCCAGCAAATTGTTGTACAGCTTTAAGCATCGAGTGGCCTTCGAGCGCGGACTTTGAAACTGCGATGGCTCGGTTAATTCGTCGATTGTTCGTACTTTGCCGAGTCGGCAAACGAAAATCACTTTGCGGTATCGCAAACACCGCGTTGTTCGATTTGCTTCCGAAACGACTGGCCCGAACAGCACGCGTGTCCGGTTAAGGGTGCAAATCGATCGAGGGTCGGCTGTTTAATCGGCAAACAGTCGAATCGAAATTCTGTCCTGTGTCGCGACGCAATTTTTATTCGCTCGCGAAGGAAGCACGGTGTCAGGAAGTTCGGCCTCGGTTCGGGCTCGGTGTTATCGTTGCGAAATTTGCAAAGCAGCTCGGCGATGGGGTAAAAGATACTGCGAAAACCGGCACGGAGAAAAAAAGCACAGAACGACAGCCGCGAGCGAGCCGGTCCGCTCTATTTTTTCTGAAAACACCGCCGCCACCTTGTCCCGCCATCGTCGTCCGCGAGAAGAATGGAAACACAATATTTTCACGTCTCGCTCCCCGAGTTTTTCACCCCCCCCCCCCCCCCCCCACCTCCCATCGTACGTCCACGTTTTTTCACTAGTTCCTTTCGTTGTGATCGACGTTTTCCAGCCGTGGGCGTTAACTAGGTACGATCGAGGATCGCTTTGCAATTTTGACGAACGTCTATGCGCGAGTCGCGCACGCCCTTCGAATTATTTAAAGAATCGATTAACCAGAATTCCATCCCTTTATATTTTAGCGGGAGAATTATCTTGGCAAGCGAAAATTAACAGCCTCGAAATTCCCATGAATAATTTCGCCGGTGAAAGATCCGTTCCTTTCTACCCCGGGGCGCTAATTAGGAAAAATTGGCGAAGCTTTAGCGGTAAGATTATTTGAGAAAGGTAACTCGGCGACTGGTCAATTAATTGTTTACGTTCCTTCGCTGCCCAGCGAAGCCGGAGAATATTGCAGGCAGGTGAAAATTAACAGGTTCATGGTTCCCATGAATAATTCTGCCGGTACAAATGACAGAAGGTTGAATGGGCGAGTGGGAAAAGCCACCCCCGCCGACGTTCGCCGTTCCATCCCCTTTAACAATGTTTTCGAGCCGGTCCGCTTTAAGGGTTGGGCCTTTATTTAGGCTGGTGGTGTGAGGGTGGCGGAGTACAGTTGCGTCTGTACGCCTCCACGATTCTCTCCCGGGCTGTTCCATCCCCTCCTCGCTCCTCGCTCCTCGCTCCTCGCGTTCCTCGCGCTGCTGCTCTTTAGCCAGGGATCACTACCTTACCCTCTCCGCGCTTTGGAGGGTGTCGGTGGGCGAGGAGCGGGGCCGGGTTATCGATTAAAAAATGTCTGCCCTTCAAGACGGCCTAGGTCACGACCTGTCCGTCACCCACGCACGCCGCTCAACACCGAAACGCTGCCCGACGTGCTGGCTACCTTAATTTTTCGACCAAACTTTCCACCCCGGTGCAACTCTCTGGCGAATTCGATTAGAAATCAATGGAAATCTTTGGCCATATCTCGACGTCCGACAAGATAGCTTGGTCGAATTTCAGGAGATGAACAATCGCGATATCCGTTTTCCAGAGGCGCCGGCAAAACGGACATTTGCCGTCGCTATGCACAGACGCGTTCAGCGGCAGACAATCGCTCGTTCGACAGTCAGCGCACGGAATTCCCGTCGAAACAATCGAACGCGGGGATGTGGAGGTTTCTTTGTGGCCCCGTTTTAAAGTAACTGGAAGGGTTGCTCGCGTGCCGGCTTTCCCAGCGACGTCGCTCGCTGGCATTTCGCTAAATATTCTAACAAAGAAACCACGGTCCCTCCGAAACATCTTCGAAAGTCTTTCGCAGAGCACAAATATGCGTTCGAAGGAGGTGGGGGAGGGGGGGGGTGAACTTTTATTAGAACGCCCTCGTTCCTTCGGAAACACATTAATACTGGTCGCGGGGCGACCCGAAAAGCGAAGCGCCGCGAATTCATCCCCCAAAGCACAAGAGCAAACGTTTCGAGTTCCATCAACGGGAGAGCTTCTTCGAGTTTCTCCACCCCCTTTCAACCCCCGGCCAGATTCGACCGTTCGATCGTCGAAATCTTGGGTCACAGTTCACGATGTTAGCAACGGCTGGCTGGTCTCTAGGGCGTAGGTGGTAATTATTCCCGTATTTCAACCCCGTTTCGACCGCGTTCCAACCCCGTTTCCAGACCTCGACGAAAGTTTTCGCCGCGAAGGCTCGTCGAAACGGCGACGAGTCCCGTGCGTAAGTGCGTAGGTGGGCTTGCGACAGGTCAGGAGCGAGGGGGTGGACGTCGGTGGATCGAAAAGAGGCGAGGAGCACGAGAGAGAGAGAGAGAGAGAGACGGGGAGGAACAGTGGTGGGGAACGCGCAGGGGGTGGTAAGATCGGACGAGACAGACGAAGATGGAGGATAATCGATAGAGACGGCTAGACGCCGCCCCAGACAACCTTTTACCTTAGCTTAAGGACACCCCGACCCTTAAACAATTTACCCTGCACGGCCGAACTGCGTTCTTACGCCGCGAACAAATCCAGGCCAATGGCGCCAAACGAGCCCCTAATTTTCGATCCGCTTTCTCGGATCGATTTTAATCTTCCGCGCGATCGTGTTCCTAATCTCGAACGGAAGTCTTCGCATCATTAATGTACTAGGAGATATTAAAATAATTAACGCGTCGAATGCCATGTCGGCCGTACGTGGATGACACTAATTATTAACTAGGTTATGAAATTGATTCTTTCTGTAATATATTAGATAAACCGAATGTTACTAACATTTTTAAAACATGAAAGAGTTAATCTAATAATTCTTGCGCGTCAATTTTAACCCCCTGCGCTACGATTGCTTTTATAATTACATCGATTAACAAGTTGTTCGTCTCCAATGAATTCCTGCTTACTTTTTTGTTTTGACAATCTTAATTCACTTCAATGTTCAAGCTTTGATAAAGGAAGGGAAAAGTTTATATCGATAACGATATCGATTTAAAAAATGTGAATAATATCCATATTTAGTAGATCATTGTCCAAATCTTCGTAACAAGGGACAATGATTTAACTTTTTCGTTATGTTTTCGTGAATTATCTAATTTTGTTATTGCGAAAATTTGTGTAGTAAATATTCGACATTTAAGATGCTTGACGACTGCGTGTGATAGAAGATGGATCATTTTTGTTTGATGACATTATTGTTTTGTACAATTTTCTATGGAACTCGAAATTTTAGATTTTAGATTTTAGGTTAGAAAACTGTTATCAGATAAAAGATCAACGCTAAACTTGCGGTGACTTTGATTGGCTTCACATTTTTGATCTTCAAATATATATGTATATTTATCAAGTAATATGATTGATAAAACGTCTAAGCAAGTTCAGTTTTGTTATTCTTCTGAGACAACGCATGACAATCTTATTTATTATTCGGCAGGTTTAGCGTGAAGAGCGAAGCAGAATCGGACATAAAATATCTATTCGGACAGGGGAGGCTGGAATTTTGTTCGTTGCCGACAAATTGCTCGAAAGCTCGCCGTGTAATCGCGATCCTAAAGCACGCTCACCTTTAATTCGGCTTTGCTGGAACTTTGTCGCGGGACTTGAAGTTGTTTTAACCTCTCCAGGGCCGCTCTCGCGCCGTTTCCTATTGTTTCCATTGTAGTTTATATTTTTAAGTGGGTCTATCCATGCATCGTTTCATGCCCGCGCAGCTTTTTAAATATTATTCGAGGTGCGCTTTAGCCGACGAAGCGCGACCGAGCTTCCCCGGTGAAAAAAATCATTGACCGTCCAGTTTAAAAATAATTACACCGTTAACAAGTTAATTCCGTTAGTCTCGGTAATTGACTTACACCACTTTGCCTTAAGCGCGGCCGCTTAACAAGGATTTCGTGGTCTTTTTTTATCCTGCTCTGCGTTTTCGAGGCCGTTCGGCGGACTTCGTTTCACGAGGAACTTTCAAATTTGCGAACCGTCGTCTCCGCGTTTTGAATATCTGAGAAATCTCGTTCCTTCGATCTTCCATAATTAGTATCTGATATCGCAGCGCTTTTATGCTTTCGATCGCGGCAAAGCCACCCTTTGTCGCGTCCTTAAAAACCGATCCTCTCCCTCTCCCATCAATTCCATTGATCGAGCACACCCCCGCGCAATTTGCAACCCTTTCTATTGCCCCTCGAATACAAGTTAATTTCGTAAATCGAGTAACCGTGTACGCCGGTATCACAATTCGTGCACGAGGTGCAGCGATCGATTTAGTCGTATCTTTTTTTATCGGCGACGTCAGAATCGTCGCACAGCGATCGCTTCTTACGTTTTTCTCACGATAAGAAGGGAAACGAGCGGTTTAAAAGTGCATCTCGAGCTGAATAATTCATCGTCTCGTGTCTCGGGCGAAAAATTTCTTACGTCGAGAGCGACGCGACATTTTACGTACGGTAAACCATAGATTGTAGGACATTGGGCGATGATCGTGGAAAGTCGATCGATCGATAGATCGAGAACTCCAATTAAGAGCGCTACGGCGAGCAAATCGCGCGACATTGGATAGCGTGTAATTCTCGGCGCGGTGGCGACTTAAAGCCGATGAGAGAAGACGGGATTTTTACGCGGGAACGATCACGCTCACGGCCGCCTCGTAATCCGCGCGAATAAATCGCTGTAACTGCCTCGTTAATTCGTTAAAGAAAGAGCCAGCCACTGTCTTCCCCCTTTTTTTCCAGCAGTTTTTCTGTGACCCAGACCGGTAATCTAATAGAGCGATCTCTACTTGATTGACTGGAGCTAGACTCGCGTGTAATTTAGTGGGTTTTGATTACATCTTAATTACGCGAGCTTTTTGCCCGCTCGGACAATTAGTTTTTACGGGTCTCGCTCGCACGGCTGTGCTTTTCGAGGAGGAGTAGCGACCGCGACACAACAACACCTGCCGCGTTACGCGTCGCGATTTTCATCGCCGTCGCCGTCTTCCGAAAATTTCGTCGCATCGGTCGTCCGACAAGATCGCCGCGAGTCGCTCGAGTCGCTCGAATCGCTCGGCGATGCTTCGGATCCAATTTCGTTCGTTTCGTTATTTCCTATCCGACACTTATTTGCAATTCAAGATGGCCGGAATGTTCAGCCCCCATGTCTGGCAGCGCGGCGGAGAGATTCGTACGGCGCGATAAAAAAAGAGCGAGGAGAAATAATAAAAGGGGCCCTCTCTCGGCGACGACCAATCGCAGCCCCGGCTGATCCTATCGTTCCGACTTAATTTATTATTTTATGCGTCGCGCACGTGTGCACCGGGCACACGCAAGTATGGTGCTCGGTCGGGCGAGCCAGCCAGCCAGCCAGCGGATAAAGTCCGAACTTTGAATCTCTCAGCGACTGAAAGCAATCCCGAACGCTTCGAGGAGAGCTTAGAAAATGGAATAATTGCGCGGATGACGTTACAGAGCATAGGGAGAGAGTTTGCCTATTACCGCGCGGTACTTAATACCGGATATCGGCTATATCGACGAAATTGAAAACCGTTACAGGATAGCAACACCGCGAAAGCTTCAGCGGAGATAAAACATATATGTATGCAGGAGCTGTCACTTGTCTGTTCCGTAACGTGGCGGAAGAAGTGAATTTATTGTTGCATTCGATTGGAACCGAGTGTGCGTCACGTAACTTTTAAACTGTTATATCTGCTAAAGTTTCGGGACTAAAAATACTACTGTGAACAAAAAGTAAGGTGAATTTGTTTATAAAATGTAAATTCTTTATTTATTCTTACAAATCAATTTCATCCCCTTCAAAGTAGTCCCCGTCCGACAAAACGCACTTTTGCCAACGCTCTTTCCAGTCCTCGAAACAGTCGGAATAGTCTTTTTCCGGTATAGCCTTCAAGACCTTCTTCGATTCGGTTTTAATCTCCTGAATCGTGTTCAAACGGCGTCCCCGCATTGGCCTTTTGAGTTTGCCGAATAGCCAGAAGTCGCACGGAGCCAAATTAGGCGAATACGGTGGTTGCGGAACGATATGAATCGAGTTTTTGGCAAAAAAGTCGCGAAGAATCAATGCGATATGACATGGTGCATTATCGAGATGACTTTTGGTTGCTTACAAAAACACGTGTAACTCGAAGATAATTAAACCTTTTGACAAACAGACGCTTGGCAAATGTTATAGACAGTCCTACCAACCTAGGAAAAAAAAGAATGAAAAAAGAATAAATAAAGAATTTATATTTTATAAACAAATCCACCTTACTTTTTGTTCACAGTGATATATGAAATAAATATTTGAATGTTTTGCGTACAGTGATGGTGACACACGGCCAACTGTTACTCGTAATTTCGAACAACACATCTTCCCCTATTCTCGGACATGTATTCTTTCCGTACAATAAATAGGTCGAGGGACAAGAAAATGAAAAAGACACAAGACACGTAAGAAAAACTTGAGAAGGAAGATTGGGAAAACAAGTCGACTATAAAAGATAAAGGAAACTAGAACATTGGATCTCCGAAACACAAATAAGAAAACGGTCCGTGTAATTTGCTTGAAGTCTTTCGAGGCGGACTGGCAGGTTGTGCCGATTTACCAGAACGTTCAGGAAACTTACATGCGATCGTTGTGAATTATTTAAAACTTCTTATAAACTATATCAAAGTTTACAATTATCTGAAATTAATATTATGTTCCTTATTTCGTTCATTTTATTTTAAATTCTAGCAATGAAGTATACAATCCGTATATCGACTCATGCATCACCTTTTTTTGTTTTCTTGGAAAAAATCTGAAGTATCTAGTGAAAGACGAATTTCTTTTAGTTGCTAATTGAAAGCTGGCGGAGAACAAATGGAGGCAGGGTCTGCGCATCTTCGGTTATTTGCAGCGCAATAAAGTGGCCCGCCGCGGGGGCCGCAAATCGCGAATCCACCGGGTCGAAGACCCCGAGGGAGGGGGCAAAAATAACGCAGGCGTTTTTCGTTTGGATCGAGGGGTGGAAGAGAGGTGCAGTAACCAATGGGGGCGAACTGGGCCACCCAAGAAAAATCTTCGGGGCTCGCGCGCGGCCGGGAAAGAAGTGCAAGAAAGGCTGGAACAGCTAGCAAAGCTCATTCGATCTTTCCACGTTTGTTCCGTCGCCACGCTCCTCCGTGGGAGTTCTTATCAGTGTATGCAGCTGCGTTCCCTACGTTTTTGCATGCGCGAAAATACAGAAAGACCACCGTTCGATTCAATAACGCGCGCGCACGCGTCTCTTTGGAATTCTGTACGACGACTCCGAATTTGATTCCTTCCTTCGGCCTTGGGCCCGACCTCGAGTCCGCGACCAATCCTTGCGAGTTTCCCGCAACTTTGTCGGCATCGCCTCGGCGATGCCATTTCGGATCGAAGTGGGTTCTATTTTGCTGTCCAAATCCCTTCTTACCGAAGCGTGGGCGTCCGTTTGTCTTCTGGGAACTGAATTCCACCGGCGCGGCCGCTTTTTACGTATTTGCAGCGTGTCCTTTCAAAAAATACGGAACTATCGGTTGCATAATGCGATTCAAGGATGACTTATCGTCGTTGCGGAGTAGGAGACAATGAGAATATCGGAAGACAGTGCACGCTGTCGATAAATCCACTGCGCAAAGTCGTCCATCCCCACCGCGGTCTGGCAAAAGGAAAAAATCGGGATCGCCCACCCTTAGCGCTCGCAAACCACCACTCCACCGCTATTCTCATACTCGGAGGGTTGAGCAGCGGCGCGAGGGTGGCTGGTAGCCGCACACGTTCCCGTTGCGGTGTGTGTAACGTCTCCGGGGGTGGACCAGGGTGGAAAAACCTACCCCAACGGGGGTTGGAGAGTGCGCTCGCGATGGGTGGGCAAAAGGGAGAAATAAGAAAAGCCGGAGCCACGGAGGAGACGACGTCGTCGTCGACGACGACGACGACGACGACGACGACGGGATATCTGGGTCGAGACTCGTCGTCGCCGACGTCTCGGCGCCAGACGTCCTTTTCTTTGGCTTTTTTTCGGCAGCGGTGCGCCGGGAAAAACGTCGGCAGGGGGGGAAAAGTACTGCCGCGATCCGTTGTTTCGCGGTTTTCTCCCTTTTTTCGCGGTGGCTTGTGCGATCAACGCCAGGGGGGGATGGGGCCGCACGATGATAAGTCAAATTGTTCTTCGCCGGTGATTACGATTCCGATGCCCCACCCCCTGGACCGTTTTCAACTCGGAGACTTCGCGGCGAAATGTTTCTCGAATTTCTGCGAGTCTTTTTTCCTCCTCGCCGAGTTCCGGAGTAAAGCTGCAGAGGAAAACGTAGGTGGGCGCCTCCCATCGAAACTTTGCAATCTTTCCGCTCTCGAGACATTATTATTTTCGCGGCGAGGGGAGGTCCATCGATCAATCCGCGCGGAGAGTCTTCTCCGGCGCTGCAAAACATCCGTCGCGGGAGGAAGCGAGACGCGGCGAGCGGAAAGGCGACGGCGGGAGCAAGAAGTCTCGTTTCGCGCCTTGCAGACAGCACTCGTCGGCGCTCGCGAAGAGTCTCTCGGGCTGTTCGGATTTAATTTTCCCGGAGGGTAGCGCGGCCAGGGGCGGCCAGGGGCGGCTAGGAGCGGCGCGAAACCGACGGAAGCCCGCCGCTGGTCTTTACGCGAAAGTTAGAAGTTAGTTACACGGGGGTGGCTACCCCTCATCTGCATATCCGCACCCGCACACCCTACCGCCGCCCCGTCAACGGTCCACCTCCGCACCCTCCCGCCCTCTCACCCTCTCGTCCCGTCGTCTCTCGTGCTTTCCAACCCCTCCGGCCTCCCTCTAACCAACGTGCCGCCGCCACAACCTGCTCAACAAGTGGTTCTTCAGTTTAGCGCCCGACTTAGCGCTTCTTTAATTTTCACCTCGCACCCCGACGCCCAGACCCTTACACCCCCGTCTCAACCCCTCGAGCTGTTCTCGGATTTTGCGTCTTATCAGGCGTCCTACCCGAGCCGGGCTGCGTGGCTCTCTGCCAACGATACGACCATGATCATTTTCATACCCTCTTGTTCCTTCACTTCGCGTAACGACGACTTCGGATGTTTCATTTTCCCGGGGAAAAAAATTACGCACCCTTTTCTGATTTGCTTTGGTTTCTTTTCGGGAAAAATTCTTCGCGTACCTTTTGACATATCAGCGAATCGTCTTAAATCCCAGAAGCTCGATTTCTCAGAGGTTTTAGCATTCTAATTTATAACTTCCTGGACGAGCTCCGATGGTCTTTCCCGCTGGCAACCGTTCAATGCCACTCCCAGGCGATTTTTTCACATGAAAACTTGCTCTCGCGTCACGTGACCCAGATATTGTCTCGCTGCGACCTCGGAGTACCACGAAATCCCACGAACCGTTAAGAAGGCATGATCAAAACGCGAAAAGATACCAGAGCTCGAGCGGAAGCCCGACGCTGAGGGGGTGACTTCTCGCGGTGCAACGGTAAACCGGTCGCAGGACGAGTGGAAGAGGAAGTCTCTCTCGATCCGGGTAATCGTAAACCGAGGAACACCTCTTCCGCTCCGCCCAAAAAACCAAAACACAAATAATCACGGCTCCGGAGGGAGAGGGAGAGGGAGAGAGAGAGAGAGAGAGAGAGAGAGAGAGAGGAAGAGGGAAGGGCGCTGGATAGAGAGACGCGGGGAATTGAAGAAAAGGTGGCTGCTGGGTACGATGAAAGGAGAGGATCCCATCGGGCTACTTAAACGAGCAGAAAGAAAAAGGGGTGGGATTCAGGAGTGTGAAGCTATCTGCATGTGAATGGGACAATGGTAATTGGGGATGCACCGTTAGAGGATATTAGAGGTAACAGGCGACTCGATCCCCGATTCCCGTTGGACTTTTATGCAACCACGTGAAACAGCATCTCCGGAACGCCGGCGGAGTCACGTTCCTTCTGGCTACCGGGTTCTCCCGTTCGGTACGTGTGGGTTCCCGTCCGTGTGCAAACGGCGGATCCGTCGCAACCTCAAAAGCCTGATACCACTCGAGAGGAACTACGGTATTACCTGCTCATGTGACCCATCTGTTATTTGCCAGACTCGCTCCACTCCAGCCTGTGTCGCATGCTCGCCGGAATCGAGACTCGGGTTAGCGTACGGTACATCTATTATAGCCGGACCGCCTGATCCGAATGCTTTATGGCGATTGATAGCGATATGACAAGTGGAGGATCACGATCTAGGCGTCCTGCCACGGGACCACCGATTCCTATCTCTTGCACCGGCTTTTCCAATCTCTTCCTAACAGAAATTGCCGAACTTAGCGATCGCATCGGCCGCGATAACAATCTTCGCGGAGCCGAGGGCTGCCCGTGGCAAAGTTTTTCCGATGCATTCTCGAAACGGGAGAATAAAATTTGCCGAGTCCTCGGGAAGATTGGGAGGGTCCGGAAGATGTATGCCCGGCGCACCGAAATTTCGGTCTCGTCTCACCTCGCGTCCAATTCCCTAAAAAGCGACCGGGGAGTTTTCAATTCGCCGGGGCGAGCCGGCGAACGGAAACGCATCCGTTCCGCGCTCGTCTCGCAACGACGCCATTTGTCACTTAAATCGCGCTCTCGAGGAGAAACGATGATTTCCGTCTTCGGAGGCGTATTACTTTAACATTCGCGGAGAGGAAAAGCGGGCGCGGGCCAGGTCCCATTATCGGGGGCCATCGCCTCGAACTGCGTCTCGTTACCGACGCCAATAAAACATCCTCGGGCAAACAAACAAACAAACAAACAAACAAACGATCGTTCGGAGCGCGAACGAGGAATACGCCGGTTCGATCACCGTCGCGGAAAACTGGAACGAACTGCCCTGGAACTCGTTTTTCCCTCCTCTCTTTCTCTCCATCTCCCTCTCCCTCTCCCTCCGTTTCTCTTTCGGTTTCCGACCCTGTCTCTTTCCTTTTCCGCGGGCCAAATAAACGGGGCTCTTCGTTACGGAGCGGTGGTGACGCGCGCGTTCAAGCCATCCCTTTCGGCGCAGAGAATCGACCAAGGCCGAGAGAAATTGGAGAAACGACACACTGGCACTGCGTATTTATTGGAATCATCGAAACATTCCTGGTCGTTTTCGGACGTTCTCCCGTACTCTCGGGCTCGGGGTACGGTGGAACGTGGCCGGTGGTTGTTGAAATCAGTTTCTAATTTCTCCTCGCGACAGACTCGCCAAGGATCGCAAAGGGACGACTTGGAAGGGGGAGGTGGTCAAGCCGCGCTTTTGATAGGTACGAACTCGTTTCCCGGCGAACGAACGAACGAGCGCGCGCCGAGGAAGGAATTCAAAGTCGGACTTATACGTCGGTCGCGGGTCCGAGGGTTAATTTATGCGTGGAACGCGGGAGTATTTCGGAGTGAGAGAGCTGCGTGGTGGCCATGTTGGTTTCGACGTGTCCGTCAAGGCATTCCCCCTCGCATCACGCGAGACTCTTTCTCGATCTTCCACCCCGAGCCCCACTTTCTTGCCCGCGAACACACGTGAGAGCCTCGCACACACGGACAAGAAACGACGTGTGCTTCTCCCCGTCTCGCGAGGGCGCATGCTGCACTGCGCACAACCCCCACCATCCCCATCCCACCTATCCACCTACTACCCTCGGCTCTCCCTCTACACCCCCTGCAACCCCTTCGGCTGCTCGTGCAGCCCGCCATGCAACCCCCCCAGGAGGCGACTCTTATTATTTCCATTTTTCCAATTCGGTCTGGGGGGCGGGAAACGAGCGTACAACACCCTCCCTTCTGTTCTCGGCCCCCTCTCGCACCCCCTCGCCCCCTCGGTTCGAGGGAACCGAGAGAGCCGAGAGACCGAGAGTCTCCTACCACCCGCGAGCGTTCTCCCTCCCTTCGACCCTCATCCCTCTCCCCAGGTGGTCGACCAAAGGAAAAATATCTATATTTATCTGTTTCTTCGCGGGATACGTGGCCCCTCCATCCCTCCGGCCCCCCGATCCACCGATCCGCCGATCCACCGGCTCTCTTCCGCCCCCGGTCCTCTCTGGTTAGCCGTCTCTGCCTATCTCCGGCTCCCTCTCTCTCTTTTTCCCTTTCTCTCTTTCTCCCTCTCTCTCCCTCTCTCTCCCCCTCTCTCTCTCTCCCTCGCTCTCTTTCCCTCTGTCTCTCTTTGCCTCGCCGCCACTCTCGGCCAGCTTCGTTTTGTTCGTTTCGCTTCTCCACCTCCACCTTGGAGTTTCTCGGTCTCCTCCCACCACCCCGTTTCTCGGTCTCTCGCCACCTTTCCGTCTCTCCAGCGGCTCGGTCTCTTCGGCGTTCTCCGTTCCGCACCGCGCCGCTTTCTTTCCTCGTTCCTTTCGGGCTTCTCCTTACCTCCACCCGACTTGCTGCCACCCCGTTTCCTCCCACGGCGCGCGGCGCACGGCGGGATCGAGGCGGGTTGCGAAGGCAGGAGAGACGGATGCATCGCCGTCTTTGGGAGCGGGAGCGAGAGGAAGTCGAGAGCGGCGGCGACGGCGGCGGCGGCGATGCCGAGGGCGGAAACGGGACGACCGCGGCTGGATCGCCGGGGAAAGAGAGAGAGAGACGCGAGAAAGGAAGTGGAAGACGGAGGGCACACCACGACCACGACGACGGGCTACGACGACGACGACGTCGACGACGACGCCGGCGGCCGCGGCGAAGCGTGCGCGCCTTTCCTTGGCCGGCGGCGCGACAAGGAGGAACGCCAGGAACGGAGGAGGACACCGCGAGCGGGTAGAAAACGGAGCGACCGAGAGAGAGAAGGAACGGCGAGCTTCCGCTTCCTTATGCTCCGCCGCGGACTGCATCAACCAGTCGCGCGGTCGCGCTCACATAAGAAACTGGGATTCGAGAGGCAACCCCCTTCTCGAACCGCGACGCGGTTTCCGTCAGCGGAAGGAACTCGGTGCCCGGGAACGTCGTCGTCGTCGTCGTTCGTGCTCGTCTCGTGTTCGACGAGTAAACTCGTCATCGCGCGTTCGCTCCGATCAGCTTGTAATCCGTTCGCTGGCAACTGCAGCCACCCTCGGTAGTTAATTGACTCGGCGACGCTCGAAACGCGACTAAGAGGCCGCTTGCCCCCACCACCGCGGCGGTACCGCGGCGAAAAAGAGCCGCGAGGCTAGCCGAGGCCGGACGAAAACGCGCGAGAGGCCCCTGGGCCCTCTGGTTCGGGTCCCGTCGCGTCGCGTCGCGCTCGGTCGCGCTCCGTCGGGTCCCGCGCGGGCCCCCGCTCGACCAATCGCGTTCCACGACCCCCACCGACGACCACAGACGTTCGGCAGATGAAGAGGGGAGGCCTGTGGGCCTCCTGAACCCGCTCCCGAGCCGCTCCCGTCCAAGAGGAAGAGACACGCTCGCGGGCCCGATCCCGATGGAGGCCTAAGGGACATGTTCCTCGACGCGACCAGCTCAGGAGGATGTTCCTCTATTCGTATCGACTTCTTCCTCTCCTTTCGTTTCTTCTTCTCCTTCTCACCGCGCTTCCTCTTCTGCTACCTGGCGACGCCGACGGACGCGTCCGACCAGGCGGCGGAGGATCTGCACGGGACCTGTCGACGGTGAGAACGGAATAACCGCCGCACGGTGGATCATTATTTCGATGTAGTCGCACACCGATGAGGAGGAGAACAGAGGGAAGGAACGAGAGGGTGTGAGGACGATCAAGAGATTGAACAAGAGAGAGAGAGAGAGAGAAGGGGAGAGAAAGCGGAGGAGAGATAGAGAAAGAGAGACCGAGCAGAGGAAGTGGAGGCCGAAGAAGCGATCAACCAAAGTTCCTATTTTTCACGTGTTTTATGCGCAACTCGTCTAATCAAGTAGGATCTAAGAAGCAGAGGGCTGTTGCGAAGAGAAGAGGGAGGCGCGGCAGAGCGTGTGGCGGCGAGAGAGCACGCCGGAAACCTCGTGTTCGCGGCACCGGTGACACCCTCCCGCGCTAATTAGCCAGCCAATTAGAAAGGCCGCGGCCATGCGTAATAAGCTGCGCGCGCAAAAGTTCCTAAACGCCACGATGCAATGTTTTTTTCCGAGGACGACGACGCCTCGTCCCCGCCGCGCCGCGGGCGACCACCGATAATATTGATAAGCCTACTAACAGATAAGCCGAGTCGGAGAGAGAGTAGATAGAGTTAATGATTGAGAGGTGAAACAGCAGCAGCAGCAACAGCGACGATCAACCGCTACGGTTCGGTCGTGATCGACGGGATTATAGAGACAGTAACGAAGCAACGCACCGTGTCTTAATAAACGCGTTCAGGTTCGCAAGGCAATAACAAAACCAAACGAATTTAAACAGAGAATAGTTGATTTCGGACGGAGTGGTGTCGGAGAGAGAAGCAGAGGGTGAGAGGGAGAGAGGGAAAGAGATTGATCGGAGATAAGTCAAGGAAAAAGGAAGCGTGTATTTTTCGGCGTTCTGGCGTTGATCGCGAACCCGATTGCCTTTACGAGCGAGATTTTTCGAGATTAATCGCGGAACCGTCGTCGAGGGACTCGGTCCCCTTCGAGAGCCGCTGCCACGTGGCCGCCTCGTCTCAAGCAATCCTACGGTGGTGCGTCGTCGGTGATTTTAAACCTCCTGATTACCGATGCGAGCCGCGTCAACTACTAACTATAGGAGTTTCAACGGAGAAGAACAGATATATATATACATATAAATTAAAACAAATATATATATATATATACATACACACATCTATATATACATAAAGAAGAATCAATCGGAACGCGTATTTAATTCTATATTCCTATACACATGCAAGGAGCACATGTACAGGTATTTTAATAAGAAGCAGCGAACGATAGAAAGGACTTGCAACGATTAAACTTGTGAGCGACAAAATGTCCACGATGAGTGTCGTGTCGAATTCGTCGGTGGAGGTCGACTCGGACTCCTCGAACGACATCTCGAGCAAGGACGAAGGACCCGCCGAGCAGAAGTTCATCCTGCGGAACGAGCTGTACAACAGCCTGCTGGCGAGCGCTCTGGGGAAGACCGTGCTCAACAGGCACCTGAACTTCAAGGAGCAGGGGATTAATTTTAATCTGGCCAATCTGAAGGATAACCTGAACGCGCTCGGCGCCCTTAAGGAGCTGAAGGATCTCAAGGGATTGACCGTAAGCAGCGTGCCAGCCTTCCCGAGGAACCTCGCTCTTCACCGGGAAGATCACGATGAGGTCAGCCCTCGCGACACCTTCCTGCTTCCATCTTCATTTCGCTCTCATTTCTCTCCGCCGCGATAAGCGACGAGAGTCTCTCTTGGCTCGATAAAGTCTCTCGGTTGTAAACTAGAAGCTTCGCAAGTTTTCGGGCTGCCGATCGTTTTCGATGGATTAATCGTTGGGAAGGTTTTTCGCGAGTTTGTCTCGTGGTTCGGTGTTATCAGGTACGGCCGTGAGTAGCAAGGAATGATTGAAAACCTGAAAGCTTTGACGAGGAACGGCCTCCTCCTCCTCCTCCACCTTCTCGAAGCCGGTTCGAAACCGGAGCATCAAGATCAATAATCCCCGAAAGAATTCGCGTCTTCACTGACCTACCCTCTTCCAGACTTCCCTGGCGACCCCCGAAAGAATCTCGAAAAAGGAGGGAAGCATATTCGCCGAATTTATGTTACCGCGTAACCGTCGAACGAGCCACCCCCGAGCAAACAAGCCAATTTTCCCGGAGCGAGGGGGAGCGAGTTTCCGCGTGGAGAAGCAAACGATTGAAAAAATGATTGGAAAGTGGTATTTACGATTCGCGGGACGGTCGCCGCGGCGGCCGGGATCGCGCGGACAGCGAGGAAAGAGTTAGGGTTGAAGGGAAAAGTTAGGGTAGCCGAGAGAGAATGGTTTCGCAGGGACGGCCGCGAGACGGTCTGTGTAAGTTGTCGGTTAAAAAGTTACCGGATACTTAAGTGCGACGAGTTTTCGCGTAATGGGAGCGCGGTGCGGGGGCAAAGAGTCCGCAGGATCCCGCCTGGCTGCGAGGAAATCCTGTTTGCTTGACAATTACTTTTTGTTTCGCCGGTAAATCCAGTCTTCGACTTTCGAACTACTTTGTTCGTCCGTTCTCGCCTTTGTTTCTTCTCGCTCCTTTCTTCTCCGTTGCGGCGGCACGCTCTTCCCTGTTCCATCGGCGATTCACCGGTGTTTCTTTGAATTTGAATGTAGATTGAAATGTAAATCTCGGTTTGAATTCGGCCCGGACCGCCTTGGTAACGAAATCTTGCCCTACAAGTACTTTCCCAACATTTATTAAATACTTTAGCCCCGAACTTTTTGCATAGTTTCCGAGTTCAGAGCTTCTCTTTCCTCCTCCACTCCCTCTCCCCTTCTCTCTCTCCCTCTCAGTCTCTCTCATCGCTATTCTTTGCCGACGCTTCCACCCCCATTCAAGTCGAGCGCAAACAAACGAGCCGCGTTTAAAATCCTTCGAGAGGAACACCGCGGATTTTCTTAGCCGTGGCATTTTTCCGCGGCTTAATTCATTAATTTCTCGCAACGCCGCCGCCCCGGCTCCTCGACTTCCTGTTGCTTCCTTTTGCTTCTGACCGAGTTATCGCCACGAGGCAACTTTTCTTGGCACGTTCGCGGTTCGAGCTCGGCTTAGTTGATTCCGCGACATGGCTTGACCCGAATTCACGACGCACTCTCTCCAACCCTCTTCCCTCCCTGTCCTCGCTCGCCAAAACTCTTCCTCGACCCTCCGATAATTCTCTGCTCGTCCAATCTTCTTCCGAACTATTCTTCTAATTCTCTAGTCATTATCTTATTTTCTGTCGAGCAATTTTTCGGCAGATCTGTAGTACTTCTTTCAACCTTCTCCCCACTTTTCTGACATTTTCTTCTTCTTTTTCTTCATCGAATTGTTAAATCTTCTATGGTATTATCGGCAACACCGATTTACAGAGCGTATGGATTGTCGCATAACAGTAACAGAGTATACAGAGTAAGAATATGCACCCCTCTCTAGAAGTATTAGAACACCTGCTGATTTATTATAAATTGTAATTCTTCATTCGGTTTGGGTAATATTTCATGTTCACTGTTAAGTTTGAAGCACTGTATTGTCGAAATTACACATTAGTTTACCCATTTATTGCATTTTATTCAATGGGCCAAGTTCGTTTCGTGCGACACGTTTTTAAAATATGTGAAGTGCATGCAACTAAATAGGATCTGAGATAATAGAAATTAGTCCAAGAAGTACAGTAGAGACTCCCTTATCCGAGCATTTATTTTTACAATATTCTCATATTCAAACTTTCTGTTCTATTATCTAATTATTCGATTTGAATGAAATTTGAAAATAATAGAATTTGTCGGAACTGATATATTACAAAAATAAATCTTCGAATAATAGAGTTTCTATTGTAATTACAAATCGCAATTGATACCTTATAAAAAAGAAATTTTCTTTTTCTTTTAGAAAGTTCATGTCATTTTCATTATAATAGAATTGTATGTGTAAACGTATTTGATACAGTTTAATACAAATAACGTGGGAATAAATCGGAGAAATTATAACAATTTCCTTTGTAAGAGTAAGGGTATATAAAATGGATCCGCGTAAAATCAGAAGTAATAGGAAATCTAATTAAAACGGACGTCAAAGTTAGTCGAAGAAGTAATTATTATAAAACGCAGTGAATATATCGATGAAAAGAAAATATAATCTTCCTTTATAAAATTGTCGTTATTTTTATTAAAATGTAAATATACATAGATATATGTATACTTGTTAGAGCTTGATACAATTAACCTTGATGTAAATTGAAGAAATTATAATAATTTCTTATAAGTTTCTTAAATTTATTTAATTTTCTGTGAGTATGCTAATACTTTTGGAGAGGAGTGTCTAAATATACAGTTATTGTATAATGTGATCACATTCATGTGATGTTATTACAAGATGTAATACTATCGAGCACGAAGTAATTCGATATTAATATCTAGATGAGGCGAACAAAATACCCGTTGTCGTAGCCATTCATAGTATAAGCCTTCCCGTGATCAATTATCGTGTCACTTCTGCCCGATTTGTGCATTGGCCATTGCCAAACCACGTGATTTAGATCCTGCTCCAAATTTCCACGTAAACAGCTCCATTCCGAGACAAGATCTTCCCCAAAAAGCGACGCAGCTGGATGATAGTTGTGCGCTCGTAATTTATTTGTCCGACAAATGAATTTTCCACGGAAGGAAACAGTTTCTCTGCTTCCACGCCGAGCTTCCGCTAAAATTCTAAACAGTTTGAAAGCTCGAGATTAAATCAGCGACACAGAATTCGGCAAAATACGAATACGCGTCTCGACTGTGAATTTTGCAACGTGTAGTTTCATTTTCTTGTTGGATTAGGATCCTTCGCGTATTCTCGGCTGCGAGACAGAGGAGCGAATTAAAAGCTTCTGCAGTTAACAAAAATCGATCCCCTTTGAGCGGGGCCGAGCTTTTGTTGCACCGCAGCGTCGGAAGACGAAAGAATCGGAGAAGGGAGAGCACAGGGACACGCGGAACCCAGGCCGTCCGAGACCTTGTAATTAAGTGCGAGGCAATAATGAAACGCATCATCCCCCCTATCGTCCAAGAAATAACAACCCTCCGGCCGGTAGAGGGAGGGGATGGTTCTTTGAGGCACCAGCAATCCGACCCGCAGTTTCTAACGAGCTTTCTCACGATGCGTGCTGCGAGATCAATTAACTGCCGGGCTCCGCTAATTACCAGTCAGGGGTAGGAGCCTCGAGGAATCTTGGTTTCGAGGGGTTCCGCGGAAATCCGCTCGTTTCCGGCGCTTAGACCATCCTCTCTCGATCACTTAACCGTTGCCACCAATTTCTGTCAACGATGGCCTGCTTAATCATTTCTCTGAACGCCGGATAAATGTTCGCAATGGACGGTAGAATTCCATTTGTATGAACTCTGCGGGAGACGAGCGGTTAGAACAACCACCGATTATCCCCGCTACTTGTAACTTTCCCTTCGAATAGAGTTCGCCTTAAGATAGATCGATTTAAGAGCTGAAATCACATTGAGGTGATCAAGAATTATTTATATTTTAAAACAACAGCGGAAGAGAAATAAACGTTTGGTATGAATTATAAAAAAAAAAACAGCGTTAATTGATTAAAATGCGGTTTTAAATATCATCGCTCTGAGATTCTTTTTAAGATGATTTTACGGTATACAGGATTCCCGCCAAACGGAATTATCGGGACAAAAATGAAACAAATGTTTAAAATTAGAATACATACTGGCGGTGAAACATTTTCATTAAAAATTAGGAAAACATGAATCGTCAAAGTCTAATATATATTATATTAAACGCATCAGAAGAAGTTTAAAGTAATCGGCTGATCAGATCTCAATATATCTTTCCCACCGTTTTTAAAAACACAGTTTTAAGACAAACGCGTGTAAAATTCCCAAACGTAATTTTTCATATGTTCAATGTTGGTATCCGAATCGGCTAAAGGTTCCTTATTTCTAATAATAATTTGTTTCAAAGGCTGGATCCTTTTGCAATTTATTAGTAAGACTTCAAACTACAATTTTAGGCAGCAAAATACGATTTTTCCAAAACTTCGAAGCGGTCAGATTCCTCAATCAAGCGGTCTAAAGAAACAATTCTAAGTTTACATTTGTTTGCGTTCGCTCCAGCTAGAGGCTCGCTTAATTGGCGTAACGCACGATAGTAGGGTACGTAACGACAAATAACGTCAGAAGTTCACCGAATCGGACAATGCCAAAATTTTCGTTCCAATAAACGTAGTTTGGTCGAGTGTAGTCTACTGTACAAATCTTTGAAGAACTATGATTTATTGGGTTTGATCAGCTTGGGGTTCGTTCGAGGCAGCAGGGCACAGACTTTGCACAGGTAAAATTCGGAAGTTCTTTCCGTGCAGTTGTTTAAACGGTCGACGAAGGGTTGATGGAAAGTATAAAGAGCCGAACGGGTTTCTACGTTGGAAAATTGACGGGAGCTGTTTAATTATTCAAGAAGCTTTAATGAACTGTCCATCGCGGCAATCACGCGAAACGTATGGGCAGACCGCCGGACAGGCCGAATATCATTTTCGTTATTTTTATTCCGGCGCGGATGGGGGCCGGCTAAGCGACGCGCGTTCGACGACGTATCGATTCGGCATCGGCTGACATTTCTCTTCTTTCTCCGTGGCTATGAATTTCTTACGACGCCTCCACAGCCGATCGATACCGTCTGATACCGTGCCGCGCAATTATACACGAATTTGCCGATTTTATTCTCGAGCCTGCCTCGAGAACTTCAGTCCCCCCCTCCTCGGCCGTCTCAATCGACTGCTCGTACCCCGTCACTCGCCGGCTCGTCACACAAATCGACTGCTGCCGTTTCATTATGAATAAACTTTTCGCCGGAGAATGGAGGATTGCCTCCATCCGTTTCGGCCCCGCAAAATCGCAACACTTACCTCGCATCTTCATATTAATGGCGACCGCGGAATAGCTCCGCGGGACGAACGGCGGCGTGCGAACGACGCAACGGCGCAATTAAAAAGCACGGAGCTTTCCGATTTCCTAAATTATGCGCGAGAAATGCTTAATTTCTTCTCATTACGGCGAGCCGGGATCCCGGGATTTATAGCCGATCGGGCCGTGTCAGTTTTTAGCTTAATCGCCGCCATCGCCGTCGAAATGATAGACCGCGGTGTTCCGGTGAAAAACGCCATGGAAACGGCCGGGTTTGTAATTTCCCAGATTACACGTGCACCCGAGCAATCTCCTTCCCTTGAAATTGGCGGCTGCACGGCAACAATGTGTCTCAAATTGACGCTAGTCGCTGCCATGCGCGCGGTTAACACGGTAGCCGAGAGATTAAGAGTCCGTGCTGGTGCAGCGGGGCTGGTTCGAGTCTTTTCGATTTTATAGGGTTGCCAACCTGTGGGTAATTTGTGGGAACCGTGTCTCTCCTGCCGAAACTCAAAAATCGAGGGCCCCGCAGGCGTCCGAGATTCCATGGATTCTCGCCTCGAGTTGAAATACGATACGATCAATTATTCTTAAGGCCCGGGAGGCTATTAACACTGGGCAAATTAATTTAATAATTGATTAAATCGCTACAAGGAATAATGCGGGCGCGCATCTCCACCGACACCTCTGCGCGCTGTGCATTGTCGTTCCGTAAAGGTGGCTTTAAACGTTGCAGAATTCGGGAAACCGGCCACCTAAACGCAAACGAAAGAAAGAAACGTCGCGTTGATCCGGTCGGCGTGACGCTCGACAGCCGTACTAAAATTATCAATTTCGATCAATTTGTTTACCCGGGCTCGCTTTGATGTTGCTCATGCAACAAAGTCGCGCGCATTCCCGGGGCTAAGTGGCAGGCGTGAACGCGGCTTAAGCCGTTCAGGTGTTCAGGCGCCACGCTCGCTGATTTATCGATCAATTTATTAATGGGTCAGCTCTTCTCGTGCGTTCGATCATGAATATCGGATGAAGCAGCCCGGTCGGTCGAGAGCGAGCCTCATAATTACGGTGATTAATGCCCCGGGTCCGTATTAATCGGCGCCCGAGGCTTATTTTCGAAATTGTCCGCGCGCGGAAAAATCGAAAAGCCTGCCACTTGTTGTTGCTGCTCCCGGCCTGTGTAATTTCGCCCCGGTCCCCTTTGTGCAACACTGTTGCCGGCCGAGCTCTCGACGTGATTTCGTTCCCGGAATTCGTTTAATCGACAGTTCGAAAACCAGCTCGAGTCCCCCGCCCGGGTAGAAATAATTATTCGGACTCGAAACAGAGTAATTCCGATAATCGCGTGAAGCTTCTCGACGGACCTCGTTAATTCCCGTACTTCGTAACACGGAACTTCGATTACACTCGGTATTATTACCGCGATCGTTTTACAAACGAAGTCAACGACAGTTCCGCGGTACGGCTTTATAAATGTTTCATTAACCGATGTTGACGCAGGCGAATTAAAACGAAAATCGACTGTCGTCGTCGACGACGCGCGGATCCCATGATATTGCCGAATTTTAATGGCCCGTTCTCGGTAATGCTGTTTCGTTTGATCCCGTGCACGTGACTCTGGTTTTAATTTGCTCTGTGTTTCTGTTGCAGAAGGCCTCTTTCGCGTGGTCCGAGGGTGGCGAGGAAGGTGGCGGCGGTGGAGGCGGCGGAGGAGGAGGCGGAGGTGGCGGAGGTGGTGGAACAGGGGGCACAGGAGCAGGCACCACGGGCCCAGCAGCCACCGGGGGCGGTGGTCTGGCCCATTGGGTCAGCGTGATGGCCGAGCACATCCACAACCCCCATTCCGCGACAGGGGTTGGAGGCGTCCATCATCAACAACAGTCGCCGCCTCAACCACCCTATCCGTGGAACAACGGCCTCTCCAGTGATGTGAGTTCAGCTTCTCCAGATTCTATTCAATTATCGTAGATTGTGGATCGTTGCGTGTCTCGTGCAAGGAATCGTACTATTTAGAAGAGAAGGATGAAATACGGAGAGAGACTCGGAGATATTCGGAAACCTAAAACGCGTCGGTCAACGTTAAACCCAACGAACACTAAAGACTTAATTTATTTATACATCTTGCTACTATCATTGCATACTGATAGTATCGCTTCCTATGGAAAATTCTTTATGGACAATTTTATACATTTCAATACTAGCTTTACGGGACTCGTCAAAGTGACGGATTAATTTTATTTATATTAATTTTATACATTATATAGAATTGATAATAATTTATTGGTAGGAATATCTTTCTAATAATAATTCTCTATCGCTTTTTAATTTACAATTAGAGAGATTGTAAATATACATTTTGTGTAATTTGCTATCAGGATCAAGTGTACTAAAATAACGTCGAAATATGATATCATTACTTTGATAGATAGCTAAAACGTAGTTGATTTTACTGCTTCGTAAATTCAGTGCTGGGATAAAAACTGTGGTACCAGTCATCTCGACTGGCACAGTATATTCGTCGGTAAGATTTCTTTCGTGAACCTAAACAGCACAAGAAATTATTCCTTTCCGGTGTAAAAAAAATTGTAAGGGGTGCTAGAAGCTCGTAGAATCTAGTATTTTAAATACGAGAAGATCATAGAAAAAAGTCTCGGCTAGCGGACGATCCTTGAAAGCGAATAAAAAACAACAGAAGACGCATAACGACGGGTGCCGCGTCAACGGAAGACGACGCCGTTACACGCGTCCTAGAAATGCGCGAAAAAAAGGATCCGTCAGTTTTTTGGCCGGTGAACGGGTTATACCCCCGTTTCGATTTTGTTTTCCGCTCTTTCTCTCTCTCTCTCTCTCCCTCCCCACTCTGTCACCCCTGTTGTCTCCGCGCGGGAATCCTGCATAATTTCGTCGAGGCTGGGATTAGAGGAGGAAGCGGTGAAAGTGAAAGGATTCGGAAGGAAGACAAAGGGATCGATGGGACCGGCCGAAAAAAATTACGGCGGACCAATGGAGGGGCGAGAGCTGGAAAGGGTTGAAGATCTCTTTGCATACTCTTCGCCCCGCCCTGCGGAGAAAAAAAAACAAACAGACGGAAGCGCGAAAAAAATTTTTCGATCCGAGAGCGGTGGGGGTTGATTTGAATACGCGGGGTGGGAGACTCTTGTCTCGTGCAACGGCATCCTCGGCAGTTTTTTGGCACCACGGATTTTTTAACGGACGCTCTTCTTCGAGTGTTCCCCTCCACCAATACCACCCTTGAGAGTCTACAAAATCACTATGACAGCTCCTCCTAAAAAATTGTTAAGTTTGGGAGGTGAAGTTTTTGAACCCTTTAGACTCGAGAGATAATTTTAAGGCACTGTTAAAAATTTTGAAATATTTACAGCGAAATAATGATTGCGGTTTACTTAATTAATTCTTAAATTAAATATTTGATCAATCTTCTACATACGTCACGAAATATCGTGACAAAATAAATAATCAACGAGTTTGGATTTAGAACTGGAAAGATTGCCAGCGCAAAGGGTTAACTTCAAATTATCCTGTTCCACTACCTGGATATACGATTACGAGTTGATGGAGAAGACAAAGCTACCAGCGTAGAAAAAGTATCGTAGGGTAAGAGGAAAGAGAAAGTTGTAGAATGACTTAGAAATGCAGAAGAAATGAAAACGAGGCTGCAGGGAAGCCACGGTAGAGTGTGCAATAGAAAGTCGCTACAATAAATTAGGATTGGTTAGGCTAGAGTAGATTAGAGTAAGATGTATGGAATGATGAGTGGTTGCACGGGAAAAACTAGGACGGGTTTACGTAACAATTCTTATAAAGGAACAAGAAAAATGAAAATTAATTCAGCTCGAAATTATCATTGACTATGAATCACGTTTAGACTTACTTTCTTAACTTTCGATTAGCCTGCGTAATTGAGCAACTCGGTGAGCCTACACCGGATCACTTCTGACCCATAGCTGAATGTTTACTATACTTACTTTGCATCTTACATTTTTGAATAACGTTTATCCTCCTAGGAGGAGAGGAGTTTGTTTAAAAAATGTAAAACTGTAATTAGTCGCTTCTTGGCTACGCTCAAGTTCTGGGTCATCGGTAATCCAATCTCGACTACGCGATAGTTAATTACTATCTATTTCTGGACTTAAGGTCATTCAAAGGCCGTCGTCATTGAATTCGTTCTTTCGTCGGCTATAATAGCGTGAAATTACAAATATCTGTCGCCGTTTTAAAAAAGTCGTGGCTAGAGCTGAGTCTTTTATTGAACAAAAAACGGTTTCGGAACTCCTATTATATTACTTAAATTAAAAAAAGTATATATATTATCCTGTTCCACTCCTTTGCCGCGTAATTTCAACAACCACCCCTTTGAGCGACTCCGGCGATCCGGAGCCCTCCTTGAAACGCCTGAAAAACAAACAGCGTGGATTCACAACGGACAAACGCAACGTCAGCCTTGTGCTCCAACAATCGCGACAATCAAAAACTACCCCCCTCCATCGCGACAATCAGGAACTACCCCTTCCATGAGACAATGGCCTTGGAACAACGGTGCCTCGTCCCGTGACACGTCGCAAGGTGCTGCGACTCGCATCCACGAATCCGAATGACCGCTCAGGCATTCTGGAAAGGGGTGAGCGAAGGTGAATCAGGGGTAGGAAGACGCTTCCGTGGGCCCCGAGGATCAGCCGGTTTTTTTGTCTAGGCTCGGGCGCGCCCGCAGGACTCTTGGAGAGGCCTCTGCGGAAAAAACAAGGAGCCACGACAATGAGGGGACGATTTAAATAATCCGCGGCATGCAAATGTCTCGTAGATTCTCACGGGACGGGGCCCGGTCTGGCCCGTGGGCCGCGGTCACGGGTAGGGACTTGATCCGCCGAGAGAAACAGGAAGAAGGAACCGAAGACAATCGTGCAATCTGCATACGGGTGCCTCGAACCCTCTCTTGCGACGCGTTTCGGGGATGATCGACGGCTTCGAGCTAGAATTTAATTGTGCTTTCAGACCGCGACGCACGGTGCTACCTTTTTCCAGCGCGCAATTTTTTTTATGCTTGTAGCAGCAAAAAGCTGCCTTACTATACAGGGTGTCGATGGATAAGTGCCGTTTAAAGTCACCAGTAAACCGTTTGCTTTATGAAAAGCATACTTTTTCATCGTAACAAATATACAGCATTAAAAGAATTAAAATAACCTTTAAATGACTGTGAAAAATGTCGTAAATAAATTTGTTTATTGTGCTAACGCATTCTAGGTGAAAATACATGAAAAACACATTTGACACTTTCTTCGTAACATCAAACATTTACCTGTTATTTCAAGCAACACTTACTGATGGACACCCTGTGTACAGTGACACGCATTAATTTTCGGTCACTTCTTAAAACAGAACAACTTTTTAAAAATGAGTGTGTATATTTTTTTAGATAACAGAGAAGGAATGTGTTTTATAGATCTCTGTAACTTACGTGCATGCTAGAAATTTCATTGACATCGGTTAAGATCGTTGCGAGTTACAAATAATAAAAGGTAGCGAAGGTCGCAGTTTTCCACGAATTTCAACCAGAAACTGTAAAAAATCTAGAGATTTTAATATCTTTCAGTGCCTATATCTTGACTCTAGGTTAACCGATATTGATTAAATTTTCAGTATAAAGGTTATCGAAATCTACAAAACGCATTTTTGAAATTTTTCATTATAGACTTAGTTAAAAAAGTCAAATAAAGAGTATTTTGGTCATTGTGCAGTAAGCTTTAAAAAAGGTTATCCTATTTGAAAAGATGTCCGATTATTGATACGAGTCACTGCTTGTTACAGAGTGCCTAACATTGGCGATATAACCAGGAAAGGATGATTTTATATTAAAAAGAAATCGAAGATAGAATATAAAATTTTTTCAGTTGAGGCTTTGTTATCGCGGCAACCATCCTTGAATATTCAGCAATTTCAACAACTTTAGCATTACTAAATTAAGTTGGTAACTAAATTGTAGGTCTTATTTTTACTTAAGCCCACTCTAAATCAATAGCCAGAAATGAGTACTACAGCACCATGTAGAAACTAATGATATTATTGGTACTATTTATAAGTGACATACGATTTCTATCCAAATCCATCTATCTCAACTATTTTGAATCATAATTACGTGTCCGCGTACTCGCTGAATATTCGAAGTCGTTTTTCCCGACAACGAAACCTCAAATAAAAAATTGTATTTCTTATTTTCGATTTGTTTTTCCCATGTAGGATCACCTTCTTTTCGGTTGTACCGCCGATGCTGAGACACCCTGCATATTTCAGAGCGTCAAATGTCGTTTGAAATTTTAAAATATCGTTCACGGTTACTGGGACATAATCCATCCACGTTGACGAATTTTTGTGCTTCGTAATACCTTAACCTCTTCAGGGATGAATTTTTATAGTAGGGGAATATTCTATTTAATTCTTTCGTTTTTATTTATCATCTATCTCATTTTATTCGACGAGGTTTTGTTAGTATCGAAGGATTCTGTAGTGAATAGTTTTTCAATTGATTTTCATTTTCTTTACATTTAGAATAATCATAATTTTAAGAAAATTATAAATTTTAAGAAAGCGTACACATACGTGGCCGAGGGTGTGAAGAGGTTGAAGATGGTAGTTACGACTTTAATGTGTCAAGCTGAAGAAATCACTTGTACAACATTTTATATTTTAAAATATTTTTGTATTTGGTTTTTATTCTTCATCCAGCAATATGTCCTAAATCGTTGTCACATTATATATTGAAATACACCTAGAAACTTGTGAGAAGAACGTTGTCGACTATAACGTATGAGGGAAATTACACTCGTATTTCTTGTACTAACTTTACACAGTCGTAATCGTCCGGTTCTTTACACACATCGCAAACTTGTCGTAATTACTGATACACGCGGTTACACTGCACAATCTTGATATGTTTTCTGGTTACAATAAAGTATATATGTGTATGTAGAAATTTGACAAGAAATCTGTGACTTAAAGTAATGTCGACAATCATATTCAATCGAAAAATGTTGCCCATTTTTAAGGTGTTTAAATGGGCAATGTTAACGACGTTCAGATTAAGATCGGCATGCTTAATATTACTTTTATAAAAATGTAGTCAAATATCGGAAAATTATTAACATTTATACGAAAATACAACGTTAAAAACAACGCTTGTAAAATTAGTTTCAGATTTACATTTTGAATTTTGCACTCTTTTTTGTTATAACAGAATTTAGGCCAAATCTGGTTGATAAGCAGTTATATATAGAAATAACATGAATTTGTAGATACATGTATGTTTCCTTTTTACTCCTACAATTACGCTGCCCTTTATTTTTTGCCACAGTTTCCGAAGTCAATTATCTCACGACAACACTTTTATAAATGAAATTCGTCCTAATACTTAATATCATTTATGACCAGACTTTGTTTGGAGACTGATGCCAAAAACGAAATTCTGCATTTCTAATAACATTTAAATTCAGCTAACTGGACAGAGAATACCAGTTCTAATAAAAATGGACAAATTTATGATTCGTGGCCAACTTTTTGAGACTCCTACAATAACGTCTTTCCTTTCTTATTATTAGGTAGAGTCTTTAGAATTAAACCAACCTAAACAAATGTAGCTTTATAAGAATGACTAGACTGAATTCTTGTAAATTTTTCGACATTTTTATTGCAATGAATGCTCGAATAATAAAACTCTTTCAATCGTTTTTTAAGAAAGACTTTTTATAATTTCAACCGTTTGAAAATAAAAAATATAGGACCGATCCTTTTGTTCGGCATGGTAGGCTTCGTGATAATAGATAAGATCTTCTTCGACAAGGTTTTCTTTCCAGGCGAGGCCTGCTTTCGTAGACAAGGTCTTCTTAGTTTCTAGAACAGTTTTTGAACGAAGTCGAAAGGGGAAAATCATTTTTATCAGTAAAAAGTATACGGCGAACAAGTAGGACAAGGCGAAGACTGCGAAGTAGTCCAAGGCCACGAAAAGTGCCCTGAGCGTTTGAAGGGGTTCGGAAAGGAGGTACCCCTGTAAACACGTTTTCGGATGTTGTAATCTGTCGCCGGTTTCGCCCAGCGGGTGGTCAACCCTTTCTCCGTGCTTTTTTACGCCTGCCCGACCTTAATCCCTTAAAACGCTTAGAGCAGCTCTTTAGGGTAATTTCGCGATGCAGAGGGGAGGGAGATGGATTCAGCCCGGGATCGGCGAAGATGCAAAACACCTTGGAAAACACCGGCCCGAAGCGACTAACTGGAATCCGGTGCCGCGTGAGACTCCAGCAAAAGGAAACTACCCTTACGAAGATTATGCAAAGGAAGAAGAGTTTTCCACCCCTTTGGCTCCGGTTCCTCTGTCCCCCTTTGTCACGGTGCCGGGACGAAAATTAAAATAATGGCCCTCCGCGTACCCTGCTGCCAATTTTTTCTCTCTCGCTCCCTCTCCCTCCCCCCCCCCCTCTCTCTCTCTCTCTCTCGCTTGCTCTCGTTCTCTGCGACGTCTTCTACCCCTCCGCGGGCCATTCTCCACCGATCGAATTTTTTTCCACGGATTTTTTTTTGCTCGCGCAGCAACGGATGCAAATGGTGCAACGGCATTTTTGTCTCTGCGCGACGTGAGACAAAAAAAAAACGCGCGCGCACAGGGGAGAGACTCATTGTCTCGATGACGACGGGATCAACCCCTTCGTCGGCCGTTCCTCGATCTGGATCGGCTAATGAATTTTCGGCGTAACGTATCGCCGCCCAGAGATCGCTATAGACCCTGCAACCGGTCGCGATTTTTTCCACCGACATTTTTTTTTCTCATCCTCGTTACATTGTGCCACGGGGGCCGACGGCTGTCCCGGTTCTCTGTGCAACTTTTTCCGCGCGTTTTTTACAGGATCAGGGTTACGCAGTCAACTCCGGTTGACCGGATTTCCCGCGAGGGACGGCTTATTATTACTCTACTCTAATTTCGAGTTTCGACCAGGGGGCGAGACTAACTCGTTTAATATATCGGAGATCGTTTAATTGAATGCGAGGGGCGGATCCAATTCTATGGCTCGAGCTCTTCCGGTATCGTTTTCATTCTACCTTACCCGACAGCTCTTTCCTTTCCTCTCCTTTCCTTTCCTTTCGAACAGGAATGTCGCGGACGAATCGAAAATGCTTTCCTCGGAGGAATTCCTCTGGAAACGCGGCAGCCTGCAGCGTTTTGCATCTCTCGCGCTTCTAGCCGAGCGCTCCTATTCGAATGGAAAAGAAAATGGCGGAGGAGAGAAACTGAAAGGGAAATCACCGAGAAATTGTTCCGCCTGGGCGGTCATCGAACGATCACAGGACGAAATCGCGGGAAAAAGGGCCATAACTCTGTCCCGGGCCCAAATGTTGTGACACCGGCACCGTAAAGGGGTTCCTGGATGCGACTCCGCCTTTGTCTCTGCTTCAACCCCCGATCGGTCGACTCCGATGGCTGTCCACGGGGGGTTGTTTCCCCTGGCGGGGTCTTAATGCGCAAATTGTTGGCCGTGAAATGTTCTCGGCTGAGAAATCGCTGTCTTCGCTCATGATTATCTCTTGGATTTACGCGTTGGATATATAGACACGTACAATAATAAGTAATTCACTATAATATATGACTTGACTATAATTCGTAGCTTCTTGGTATGATTTGAATGAAAGTCGTCACCAACGTGTTTTTAAGATTATTGAATTGTGATATGTTGTCGAAAATGCAACATTTTTTTTTTTAAGTTAATCTATTGCGAACAATTTGATGTAACGTGTGTGTTAAAATTTAGTCGAAAGCTTTTACAATAAAGAATTAAATACAAAATTCAAAATGGAAAATCAAACACTATTGTTATAAGGATGGTTTATAAGTTACTGTTTTGTGGATAATTATTGGAATATAAAATTAAATATACCAATCTAAAATAATATTTTTGGTTCGATAAATCATTCTTCACAATATTACTTTTCTGGTTCGACATACAAAGATTCATCGAACTGCGGATCATCTTGACAAAAAAGTTATCCATGATATGAAAAGTCAGCTAAATACCTAAAAAAATATTGAAGTTACAAAATAAAAAAACGTATAAAAGAACGTAAAACATGTCCTTGCCATAACCACGAAGACATCCTCGCGTTAAAAAAACTAGTAGCGACAAGAACATGCGTCAGTTTGCTTTTTTTTTTAAATCGCACGTCTAGTAAATTTTTTTTAATCTCAACTTATATGGAACACACTGTATACACTATATCAGCATTTGCATTTACTTCGAAAATTGCATTTCGGCTAACTTTGCTGAAGAAAGTAACACTCTGCGACAGTTTTAACTGCGCACCCCCCTTAACACGTTCAGTGCCGATAATCAGTTTAATCAATTAGAAAGTTGATATTTATCATAGGGGTTGGCATTAGAACTTTTTCGCATTCGAACCATTCTAGTCAGATTCAGTTCGTTCAAATATATTGCAATGAAAATGAATTTTCAAAATTCGTCAGAAATTAGTGTCACATTTGACTTACGCGGCGCTCGACGTGTTGAAGCTCTTTTGACCGCGAGTTTGTTTAAATGCCTAAACCTATGCAGCAGCTTTATCGTTGCTTTTTAACAATGGCGAGTTGCGTACCGGCGTCGATTATTCAGCAATGTACTCGGGGATCGAGTCCCAGAATGAGAGAGTCATCGCGTGGAGATCGAAAAGCTTTCACCGTTAACCCGAAGACGTGGGCAAAGAGTGCTGTAGAGCGAGCACCGTTAGACGGAAAAAAAATTGTTAGCGCCCATGAAAGACGCGGCCGGGACGTTTCTTCCGGAGATTACATGTCCCGGCTCTCGTGGAACGAGAGGAGTGGCGAGGAGAGGAAAAAGTTGCATGCGAGGGGTGTGCCGGGCGAGAGAGAGGGGTGCGTATGCAGATCGTCGTGAAAGTGGAGTACAAAGGACCCATAGTCTCACGCTATTGTGGTCCAGGTAAAATAAAGGTACGTCGGCCCTCGGGCCGTCCCCCGGACACCCGGTCCTCTCCTGATGTCTCTTTAATTTTTATTAATGACGGGGAATTTGAATTTCTGCATCGGTGATATGGGAACGACGCCTCGGACGACGAGGCGTACGTGACTCGGACGGATTTTTCCTCCGAGTGAACGACACCTCGCGTCATCGATCATAATTATCCGGGACGGGTTAACAGGCGACGTTCTCGATCGGGATCGAAGGGTAGCCGCGGCAGGAAACTCGGAGGAATCGATCGGAAACGTATTAATTGTCGGGGATTGAAGGCGCTGGTGTAATCTTCAAGATCAATCGGACTATAATTGATCGAAGTAACGAGCCCGTGGAGAACTTCTGTCGGTGGATTTCGAATAAACTTATTTTTATATATAAATCTAGTTTTAATCCTTGCACTCTCCTTCAAAAGTCTTAGAACATTTATAGAAAACTAAATGAATTTGAGAAACCGATAGGAGATTGTTACAATTTTTCTGTTTTATTTCAAGTGAATTGTATTCAACTGTAACAAATACATTTGCATTAATAATTTTCATCGTAATGAAAATAACGTCGACTCTCTAAACGGAAATTAAATTTTTTCTTCGATAATATATCCACCGCGATTTGTAATTACAGTAGAAACTCTGTTATTCGCAGGTTTATTTGTGTAATATATCGATTTCAAAGCATTCAATTATTTAAATATCTTATTCAGGTCTTTTATTAAGCGATAATGTGTCTAAATAATATAATAATTAAATAAGGGAATGTTCGAATAAGAGAATATTGTAAAAAATAAATGTTCGGATGAGGGAGTCTCCGCTGTACTTCTTGGACTAATTTCGACATCCGTTTTATATTAGTGTGTCTATTATTTCAAATCCTATTCGGTAGCATGAATTTTTTTACAATATTTCACATATTTAGAAGACGTATCGTATGAGATGCACCCTGCCTTCGAATTCAATGACTAAAATGAAATAAATGAGTACAGTAATTGCATAAGTGACAAAAATTTATAACTTACTATTCAATTTCAATAACACAATGCCAGTAAATTTAATACTAAAAATAAAACATTACCTAAATTGAATGAAAGAATACAATTTACACACGTTTTTCTCAAAATATGTTTTGTTCTCGATAAAATTGTTCAATATCCAGCTAGATCGTCATTATGTGACGCATTTTCTATCTATATCTATTTTGAGTCTACAACTCTTTTAATAAAAAAAAAAGTACTAAAATTGAACGACGAAGTAAGATGTACATTTGTTCAATAACTGAGATACCAGAGTACCCTCATAAGAAACAGTTTTATAAGATTAAAAGACAATATTCTTCGGACAATTAATAAAGATCATTCTTTTTCGCGGCAATAAATATCAAATAAATAAAAATAAATGTTTACATAATAATACAAAAATAAATGTTTACATATAAAAGGTATAAGAAATTACAGTGACGTAATGTAGGAGTTCTCCATAGGGATACTCGGGCACCCTGGTCATAGAACAATATCCACGAGTTTGTACAATATCTATGAAATGTCCAGTTGAATTTCATTCGAAAAGCAAGAAGAAACCGAATTCGAAGATTGATGCTGGCCAGATTGGTGAAGTTGATATAGACCGTTGAAAAAGGTTGTTGCTCTCGTGGCTCACCGGAACGCTTCAGCGTCGGTGCCGCGGACTGCGAGACGGGGAGAGAATCTAATTAATGCATTCCGTGTTGTCAGCTCGTTAAAGTGGCGCGTAGAAACGCGTGTCGCGAAGAAACAGTAGATTCAGTGTTTTAGACGGCCACGTGTTTTTTAATGACGAGTAGCAGACGCCGCCGCAGTTGCGGCGTGGCGCGGCGCGGCGCGGCGTGGCGCGGCGTTCCGTGGTGCGGCGGGTCGATCGAAGGGGCCCACAGCGTGTCTCCCGGACTTTTTCGACGAACAAAGCGCCTCAGAGGCCCTCGAATAAACGCCCGGAGAAAAAATCTCTGTCCCGGCTGCTCCGATTTAATTCCGTCGGAAAGTATCCCCGCGGAAAGTTTGGAAACAGTCCGAAAGCAAACTGCCGGGACCCGCGAGGAACGTCGACGAGGAACCTCGGCCCTCCTTCTTCGTCCCTCCTCCTCTTTCTTCTTGTTCGCCGACCGGAAAAAGTTGGTCAAAAAGCTCCGAGCTTCACGCTACATTCCATTCCGATTCAATCGGATAACACATTCCTACGGAATCGTGTGTTTTAAGACCGTCCCGGCGGGGCGGGCGGGGCCGGCGCGATAAGAAAAAGTTGCGCGGAGGATGTCGAATTAAATTGAAAAGACTGTCCGCAGGGTAGCAGCAACACCGGTCGCGAAACTGTCGAAAATTTTTCGGGGAGACAGGTGGGGGAAGGACGCGCGCGCGGAAAGTTACGCGATTAAACTTTCAACTACTTCCGCACGTCACAATCGAGATTCCCGGAAGTTCCGGTAAGACTTTCCGGGGAAGTTCGGGGCCGAAGGAAAATCCCGAAAGTTCGACTACTGAAAGGGATTTCCAGCGTGTCCGCTCTCCCTCTCTCTTTCTCTCTCTCTCTCTCTCTCTTTCCCTCTTTCTCTCTCTCTCTCTTTCCCTCTCTCTCCCTCTCTCTCTCTTTGCATCGCCGTTTCCCTTGGTCCATTCCTGCGCCGATCGAATCGACGTGTACCGAACGCAAGCGCTGCTTATTTCTGTCTCCTCGGTTTCGCGAATTCCTGGCCCGGGGAACGACAGCGAGGCTCGCAGCGAAATTGCGAATATCGGAATCGATGTTTAAGCCAGACGCACAAACGCACCGAGGGAAACGGAGGAAAATTGGAAAGGAGCACGCGCTCCCAGGAAATATCGAATCCGAAAGCTTGCGAATGCATTCCCGAAATTTCGCAACGCGACTGTAGGAAAACAATTCGCGATTTGGAAAACTGTCGACTCTCGAATATTGTTTAACCCTTATATAGGCAATCGATGTTTTTACGGTCGTTTGGCAACCGCGATTCTCGGATACCTAATTTATTGTATCTTTAAATTTTATTTAACCTTTGATTTTACAATTTCTTCAAAATTCGTAATTCTCCTCTCCGATTGTATAAAAGATGCTGTTTTAAACAATTCAAAAGCAAAATATCCTCAGAATGCAATGTTTCGAAGTTAATCGTCTGGAGATTTTTGAACGAATAGTTAAGATATTGTATTTTTAATGAAAGATGTTTATTTAATCAAAATATGACACATTTTCTTCGATACACTTTTCCCGACGAATTTTCTCAAATGACAAAAATATTTCTGGGAAATTTCTTTTTCGCAAAAGATAACGCTGTTAATAAACAATGAGACTGGGAAGAGGACATAAACAACAAACGGGAATAAGACAGCAGACATTTACACGTAATAAAAATGCGACGTTTCATAAATATTTATTTCAATTTAGAAAAGAACTTTGTCTTCCAATAATTCAAACCCGATTAGAAAGTATTCCGAATTAAAAAGTATCTTAACTTAAAATTTGTAATTGTTGAAAAGAATATTTTTCAAAATTTTTATTTAATATTGGCATTACTGTATGCAATCTTTTTCCTTACAAGTGAAATGGTGTCCACGCTTGTGTAAATATATTAAATAAAAACAGAAATATTTTAGCTTTATTGTTTGGTAACACTTCAGATAGGGTCGCGCTAAAGTAAATTATATATGAATATATTATGTAAATGTAATGTTAAAATGTTTTATATAAATATCTTTTTGAAATCTTATATAAAATAACATCCAATAATTTTTAGATACTTTCTAAAATGCAATATCTTTTTAAATATTATACTAAATGATTTGAATTTTTTTAGATTTTTTAGAATATTTTTCTACTACTAAGAATGACAATATAAAATAAAAAATTGTCATTTTCTAACTTTTTTACCTAAACTTGCAATATCGAAATTTGTTAACACAATATTTAGTTACAAGCGTTAAAAGATTGTTAAAACAGCAGCTTTCTCACACTTATTCGTTGATAGTGCCAAAAATCGGAACAAAACTACAATTGATGCGATCTTGAATTATTTACAGTTTATACCAAGATCAACCAACTTCGACAAAGTTTTCAACGTGCATATAATTTATCGAGATCTACAAAATACATTTGTTAAATTTTCGGTTTAGACTGAGATAAAAAACCTAAAAATAAGAGTTTTTTAGTTTCTTTTGTCATTGTAGGCAATAGCAAAAATGAAAAAAGCTTTCTACTTATAGTCTAGTAGGTTGATCGCTCTATCATTTAAAATAGAAATTGATGTCGTTTAGTCCAGTTCTAGAAAAGTTATTACATTTTAAAAGGTGTCCGAATATTAACGGAAGTCACTATATGTATACATAAAAGTATTTAAAGAATGGGGATCCGTAACGATTTTTCAATATCGTACCAGGAAGTATAAACAAATTCCAACTGAACGTAGAAGCGGGGCACCGGGTTTCACGGAAGAAACGAGAACTTGTTAAGAACAAGAGCCGGAACGGAACTTTGGCCGGCGGGAGATCTTAGTCGCGGCGCTCGAATTCGGTGGCGCCAATTAAAAAGAAATAGAAGCAATTATGCAAGGAGGGTCTCCATCGACGCCGGAGAGGCGTTTAAAGGGGTCAAGAGCGAGCTGTTTGTCGCGGAGGAAAGGGAAATCGTGGCAAAGGAGTCCTCCCGACAGAAATAACAGAGGGAGAATGTGGCGAGCACTTTCTCCGGAGAAATTTTTCCTCGGTTTTCCCGCTGTTTAACGAAGAACACGGAGAGGACGGGCGAGGGATCGGTGGCTGGAAGACGCGAGCCACGAAGAATCGCGGAAAAAAATGTCCGTGGAAATATCGGAATCGATATTCGACCCCCGGCGGCGACGTACGAAGGTGGAAAGAAGACAGAGGAAGACGGGAAATGGAAGAAAACTCAACCAGGCGCCGGACCGGCCTTTGAAGAGCCGGAGCTACCAATGTTGCCGCCATCTTTCCGATATTTGATGGATCTCGAGAGAGAGAGAAGAGGACCGGCTTCTTCCATCTGTCGCGCGATATTGAAGATCCAACGAAAGGGGTAGAGAGCAGGGACGCAGAGGGGCGGCCGTGTCCCCGGGATATTTACGTAATTAAATATGCGAGGAACCGTTCCGCTACGCGCTTCGAAGGCTCCGTTGAAGCTGCGAAAAAATCTAGCTCCCGTTCCCGCAGCGTTCTTCAACGTCGCCTCGTTGTCTTATTTATTTACTTATTGCGGCGAGAGCGTGCGGAAACCCAGCGGGGCCGAAGAGAATTCGCCATTCAGAAAATTGTGCGATTTAATATCCGAGGCGTTGGACGAAGGAATGGAAGGCGATTTATTTACGGGCAGAGTGGCGAGTTGGGTATTTCCCGGACGGTTAAAAATATAGAAGGCAGCAAAAGTCCGAGGGAAGACGTTATTTAACGCGAATAATTGACGACCGCTGACTGGTTCTCGATTCCATCGGTTGCAATTAATACGTCGAATTTGATCGCTTCCTCCTCAAAGTTCGAGGACGAGTGCGCTACGGACGAGAAGCCGCCAGTCAAACTTCTTAATTCAATTACAGAAATTATTCTCGGCGGAGTGGAATTAGAAAACTCAATCCCGCACGTTTATGTTCGTTCGGGGGGAACGGATGGAAATGGAACGGTCGCGATCGACTGAGAGGAGACGCTTTAAAACAGGCTCGCGGGGAGACTGACCACGCCAACGAATCAAATTGAAAGCGTCTTGCGTTTCGAGCCAACTGCTTTCTCATATCTTGGAACAATCGAGGCGGGGTAATGTCTTTGATTTGTCACCGCGCATAATTGTTAATTTACTCTGCAGTTATCGAATAGAACGCATTACATTTTTTGTTAAAAAGTAAACAAAAGGAGGGTGTAAACAAATTTAATACATCTTATTTGTCAGTAGATTGATTTCTATGGTAATCGCGACATCTTTTAATTTACTCGTGTATGCCGGATTCATATACAGGTTGGCCCAAAAAACAATTAATAATCTGAAAGTGTAGGGTTTCCGAGATTATACTTTGTTTACGAATCATATTAACGAAGAACTAGTCAGGAAGAGACGGGTTCGACTGAGGTGTGGTGGCCGAACCAATAAGCGGAACTGGGCTTCACCTACTCGTCGGCTCGTCTCTCATTGGTCAATTTTTTTCGCTAATAACTCGTTAACGATGCTTCAGAGAACATTTTTGTAAAGGAAAAAGTTACTTCGGGAAACCCTCATTTTCCGATTGCGAGTGACTTTTTAAAATGAAAAGTACCCTTTATTGGTAGACGCAGAGTAACCAGCTCCACTACGTTGGTCTCTGCAATCCCAAAACACTTTTAAATTACCTGCAAACGTGTAAATAGTAAATAAATACTAAAACATTGAGGCATTATATTTTGAAAATAATAATATTTTCGTTATCGAGGCTTTATTTGAAGTCAACCGCAACTTCGCGATCTTATTTATACCGCAAAATAGAAGGGGCTCGTCCTAGGATTAATTTTCTGTAAGGTATAAAATCAAAAACAAACGAATCGAAGATTGAAACGACGCTGGTTCGTTGAACCGTGCCGGAAGAGGTCCGGGTTGAATTTCTCGTGCGGCGATCGACGGTCGCGTAATTCTGCGGCAGGAACCGCTCCATAAAACGCAGCCCGATGCGCCGGAAAAAATAATGTTTTCCCGGGGCGTCGAGTCGCCGACGAAAAAAACCGAGGGCGAAAGAAAAAGGCGAAACCGAGGAGGACGGGGGCCGCTGGAACGACTGACGAAGATCGATATCTCGAAAAAAGAATGTCGGCGAGAGAAAAAAGGAGCTGCAATTTAGCGGCAGAATGAACCTCGGAGGGTCATAGTTACCCGTTGCCGGACTTTATGGATTAAACGAGGAAAACCGGAGTGAACGGGGAAGGGGGCGATAAAGAAAATCGAGGCGGCCGAGAGAACAAGGGTGGAAATCCTTGCCGACATTCGCATAAACGATATCCCCCGGATAAAGGAAACGATTAAAAATCTTGGAACGCGAGAAGATTAAAAAACGCCGCGATAAGATTGCGTCCCCGTGGGAGAAAGATGGAGGAGCAGTTTTCTGCCGATGGTCGTCGGCGATGTTAACGCGATAGTCGGTCAGTTCGAATTTCTCTCCCTCGTCCTCCGTGTCTCACGCGTGTGTCTACGTACGCGTGTACGTGCGCGCGCGCGCGCGTGTTCTCTGGTCTCTCTTCCGCTCTCCGGAGCCGGCGGATATTTTTATAAAATTATTCGGAGCCCGAGGCGTCCTCTATCTCGCCGCTATTTTGATGGAAACAGGAAAAAGGGAGGAAAAGGGCGGCACTCGCGGAAATAGGGAAAAAGCGGGGGGCGAGGAAGGGATGCAGTGGGGCGGGGGGCAGAGGGGATACGGAAGAAAAAGAAAAACCGGCCACGGGATCGATATTGAACCCCCTCCCGGAAAAAAAGAAGGGCGGGAAAGAACGAAGGTACAAAGAGGAAGAAGCCGAGAGAGATGGGGCTTTGAGGAAGGACGGTGGCTCGCGATAAAAAGCAAGATTTTCAATATGTTGCGGAAATATCGACGAGCTCCGCTCGTGTCCGCCGTCTTCGACCGCCCACGACTCGTCCGACCCGACTTTTTCGCGTTTTATGCGACCGTTGCTCCTGCAGAGCTTACCGCTCGCAGAGCCGTGGACACTCGTTTCCTCGTTTCCGATGCTCCAAACAATCTCGCGAACCGCTCCCCGCGAGATCTCCGCGAGCAAAAATTCATGCGAAATTAGTCCGCCTCGAATCGAGCAGACCTCGCGCCCGGAGGAAAACGGTCCTCTTCGACTCCGACTCCGCGCGGAAGGAACGGAACGTCGAACAGATTTTTATTAAGGAACGTTTCGTCTGGGCCAACGAAACCGTAGGAATAAAGGATGAGGGTGTCGGAGGGTGAAAGAGGGTGAAAGAGGGTGCACCAAGAGGCGGAATAAACGGCGAACGCGAAGGAATCGCGAGAAAATTCGTCGCTCACCCCCTCCGGGTGACCGATGAGCGCACCCCGGCACGCTAGATCGAGAAATATAACTTCTTTCGGTGGGGGCGGCGGAGGCGGAGAGGCGGGGAGTCGGTGGCACGAGAGTGGTACGGGGTAGGCGGGGTGAAAGAAAGAACTCCTGGAAATGACGCTCGCACGGACGTTGAAAAAAAAGGACGAAGAAATATCAGGATCGATATTCGACCCGGAAAAAGGAGCAGCGCTGCGAGGTGCCTGGAGGGGTGCGGGTGCGGGGCGGTGGGCGCGAGGGGCTGACGGGGGCGGCAGCAAAGGGGGCGGAAGAGAAAAGTGAGAAAAAGGAAGCGGCGTGTGCACCCGGAGAACCCCGGGCTGCACTTTGAAGGAACGTACAATGGCGAGGCGTTCTCTTTCCTAATATTTACAGGAACGGTCGAGTCGAGTACCGGCAATTCCGCCGTATCCCCCCCTTCCACTCCTCATTCCCGCACCCGATCATAATAAATGCTACTGCCGCTGTCGAACCGCCGCGCCGCCCCTTTTATTCATTTCTACATATCCTTTCAGCGCGACCGTTCTCCGTTAATTTTTCATCTCGACTCGGCCACCGTCGCGTTCGATCGCGCCGGCATAATAAAACAATCGGATCGCGCGTTCCACGGGAATTAGCCGGGAGACGGTCGACCTAGTCGTCGTCGTCGTCGTCTTCGCGGTGCTCTGTGTCCCTCCTCTGTGTCGCCGCTTTCGAAAGGTAGCGTCGTCGAGATGGTGCGAGATCCGCACCAGGATGCGCTCCCGAGATCTATTTTTCATATCTCGCCGAGCGCGGTAATCGTTCCAAGTTATTACACGCTATTATCGGCGCCCTTCTCACATGGTTCGCAGGTAGCCGAGCCAGCCGTCTAATATCGATTCGATGATCCACGATCGATCACCGGGTCTACGAGCCTGTTTTTTAATGCGACGATTCGCAAAAGAGTCCCCGGGGACGGATTGATCGGGGGAAGCCCCGGTGAAAATGAGCGATCGACGGGGTCTCGAGGACGACCGTGATCGACGCATTAATCTTCGTTGATCTCTCTCTCGCTTCTCGACACGGCTAAGTGTTCTAAATATTCCGACATCTGCGTCGAGAGATTTATCGTGACGCTGGCGCCGCGAGCGGAGAACTCGGTCGAAGCCTAGAAAAAAAACCGAGAGAGGGATTAAGGGAAAGCGCTTCGAGTGTTTCTGTAAGATTTTTCTGGATTTTTTCCGAACCGAGAAACCGGAGATTTTTCCGTTTTCACAGGCTTGAGATATCGAGCGATTCCGCTCGAGTTCGCGTCGCATCGGCGATACGCGACCCGGCACGCGGCAGGTGCATAAATTCGCGGACCGGCAGGTGCGCGATGATCCGGTGCATCGCAGGGAAATCGACAATGGGCCCTTCGAGCGAACTAGCGACTCTGCCCATCCGTTTTCGCTTGTTTTCCGATACAGGGCCAATAGATCCGAGGATACCGAACAAACGTCGCCGGCAACGAGCACGGTTTTCGGGAATGGGTTCGTAACCGGACCGCGCCAGCCCGTCCATCGCATCGTCGGGATACTTCGTTTCTATAACGGAGAATTCCCTCCTTTTTTGCCACCTCTGACGAACGTATCGATTTTCCAGATAATTTATTTGCACCATTAATTTCGAAACCTGAGAAAAGTTGCTCATTGTTCGCGGGATTGTATTGTGGCCGGGATAACAATGTAATTTCAATATCCATTCTCTCGCATCACTATAATTCAATAACGGGCGGAGCGGTCCGTCGACGTAACTCGGAGATGTGCAGGAAGGAACAGAGAAAATGTCGATCCTAATCAATGAAGACATTGTTTCATCGTGGTGCATGCTCCGGCTAATTGTACCAACAGCTCCCCAATTAAATGCGTTTCCACCTCTAAGTCGCACGCGACGTTCCTCGATGTATGTAAAATGCATCTGCAACACAAAGCATAGTTGAAATTCTTTTCTTCCGGCGTTCAAACTTTCACTTTGGATTCGACATTTTATACTTACACGAAAATTTGCTTTACATTTCATCACGATTTGAGACACACGTGTTTATAGTTTAGGATCTTTTTAGCGACTGTAGACGCACGTGCCTACGTACGATGCCTATATATTAAATGTTGGTATTAACTTTCTTGTTTTTATTCGTGAAAATCAACATTTATTATAAAAGCATTTGCTTTTAATTTGAAGTACTGCCCATCGTTGACTACGTTCTACGTTGCTATGTTGCAACGCACGTCCAAGCATTGCCGTGTTTAAAAATCACATTATCGTGTCTTTTCACTGCGGACCCCATGCATGTATGGCAAAAATGAGTAGCATCATCTCGAAATAATATGGAGATTAAAAGAATTTCAAGAAATCATTGTATTGACTTCAATCTAATAAAATTATACAATAAGGAATTAACTCTTTATTAAGTTTTTATCTCTTGCAATTAATGTAAACAATTTTTATTTCGCATAAGCGTCCGCAATTTTGTTATTATTCACTTATTGTTTACAAATCAGCGAAACGACTCTGAAATCCAGTAACGAGATGTTCACGAAATGTCGGCAACAGTATGAACCGGCATGAAATGTTCCAGTTACGCTATCTCTTGAAAAAAAAAATCAATTCCGACACCTAAGTCAATGCATACCACACCTGTTATCAACATTGTTCGATCCAGATTTGCCGATTCACAGTTGTATCTCTATCTTCTCGCATCAGGGGAAAAGTGTTCCACAGGGGGGCACGAGGGTTGAATCGAGATCGACCTGCTTTCAAACGGAAGCTACCCCTTCCTCGATCCATCGAACCCTCGTGTCCCATGGAAATTCGGACCGTCGAATCCGTGTCGGCTCGCGGAGCAATTTGCACGCCGAGAACACGGTATTTACATGCTATAGACGAGCCATTATGCGCGGAGAAGAACGTTCGAACGTTGGAGAAGATGTTCGGGGAAGACGATGGCTGCGGAGCTACTTGAAAACGTCGATGGCCCCGTATCGCAAAGACGTCATCGCGGGCATTAGAAGCCTGGAATCAGCGTGTCGCACTCGAAGTGCACCGCGATCCTCGAGGGCCCTCTCGAAGGGCCGGCTCACTGGGAGAATTCACGAAACAACTGGCCCTCTGTGCTCTCCCCGACGTCTCCCCCCCACCCCCCGTCCCCTCTCTGCTCGCGAGCAGGGAGAGAGGGCCACTTTTGTTGCTCGTTTCCTTGGTCGGTCGAGTGCTCGATTCACTTGTTGGGCCAATTCCCCGGTTTTCGTCGCGTTCCTCCCTCCTCATCTTCGTCCCCCATCCGCCACCGATTGCAATCGCGAATTTATCCCTCGATACGCCGCGCCGTCTCGAATTTCTCCACGAAATTATTTTAAAACTTAGAACAATACAGAGTATCCATCGTAACGGTCGCGTCGATTTCCCAGGCATCCACGCTAATCTGCCGGAAAAATGTTTGGACCAAATGTTAACGAGTACTTCGAGGAGAACGATATGCGTCAGTAACAATTTCGAGAAACTCTTTCCGTCCGAAAGGTTTATTCCAGGACCAAAATAGTTTTCGATAAAAGTTCAAGATGAATAAAATCAGAAAGGGGAAAGAAGCAAGAATAAATAGAAAAAAGACAAAATACATGTGTGATAAAGAAACGGTAGTTATTTGTGACTCGACCTGATACAATTCATCGAAGGGAACGGCGCTGCCGGTGCAATGAGGAAGTTGCGAACGGTTATGCACCGAGTAGTTCGAGAAGTTCCTCTGTGCTCCGTGCGTCGCCCATTTTCGGGGGTGTTTTTGTTGCCTTCTGTCGCTGAGTGCTCGCCGGTGCCAAGCACCACTTCCTAGCCAGGAAGAGTCCTCTCGAGATGTCTGCTCTCTTCTGGATACCTTAAATTAGGGAGAGTAATGGGCCCAGCGGTTGAGAGTTTCCGAAGCGAATCGTTCCCGCGACTCTCTTCGACGAAACTTGCGTCCCTGGCTGGCAAAGGGGACAGCATCCCTTATCCGCCGCATTCGGACGAGAAAATCCGGTGGACGAACGATAAGCGAATTAGATCGACGACCATCCAATTTAGAACAACGAAAATTAAATCGTTAGATTAGCTCCATCCGTACCATTGTAATCGATTCCTGGACCATTTATATTTATTACATGTTTTAGCGCATTTATTCATTTCATAACTATGTTGGTCGTCATTAATGTATTAACTCTTTGCACTATAATAACGATTAATACGCGTGACGAATGTTTCGTGCATGATTCGATAAATACGGCTGGCAATCATTTCTATTAGATCGAAACACAATTTGAAGCCTCTGTTATTGAAATCTGGGAATGAAAGTAAACAAGGGCAATTGGGACACTAGAATCATCTCATTACATCAAGGAAATAATTAAGGACGAAACAGTCGTAATCAACGTAGCTTTGAAAGCGTAATAAGTGCACGAGGTTAATAATTAACATCTTCATCCTTAATAGTTTCCGGAATAGAAGCAGACAAATTTTGTTTCTTGCGTCTTTATTTGAAGATTTTGATTTTTAACAGGAAAAGAAAATTTTGTTTCAGTTTGAAAGACACGAATAACATTTATGTGTAATAGATTCTGTATAAAATCTTTATCACGAGTCTGACACGGTGTTACGGTGAAACGGGATAACCCTGTAAGTGTCTAGTCCGTGACAGGTGGACAGTTTCGTATATCATTTTATTTTACCTAGTTCTTCACTTTTCGTTGAGTACGAAAGTTATTTGGCAAACTATTTAATAATAGAAGAAACGATAAGCAATTTCAATCCAGACTCCTGCATTTCGCGGTTCGCTTAACCTGTTCAGGGATGAATTTTTATAGCAGGGAACAATCTATTTAATTGTTTCTTTTTTATTTATCATCCACCGCATTTGATTTGATGAGGTTTTGTTACTATTGCTTAGCAATTCTGTAATAAATAGTTTTTCAATTGATTAACATTTTCTTTACACTTGGAGTAATCATAATTTTAAGAAAACGAAACGTACACATGCGTGGCCAATGGCGTGAATAGGTTAAGGTATTATAAGCCAATTTTTATTCCGCGCATGCCGTTATTTAGTTTAATTTCTAGAAATCGACAACTAGACTGGCGATCCTTGTGCAAAATAAAAATGATCGCCATCGACTTCAACAAACATGAGTCAAATAAAAACGTCTTCCTTTTTGTAATAATTTCTATGTGTTGTAAATAACGAATGGATGTCTTTAAATTCTTTTAACATTTTCATTGTTTGAAATGTCAGTAACTGCTTTTATTGTAAACGCATCAAATATTGATAACAGGAGAATCAAATCTCGCTTCCAATTAGAAGAGACGAATACCATTCACATTCAGCAGACCACTCTTGGTGTTTCACTGTGCAAACGGCGAAATATTTGCCGTTCACTAATTTTTGCTCTCGACGAGCTTCTCTAAACTTAATTCGGTCATTTAAACCCTTTCCGCGGTCGTTTATCGCTTTGCGTTCATGAAATTCTTCGCGAAAGGAACAAATGTATTATCAGCACGAACTTATAGGACGACCTAATATACATTATGTACACATTTGCAAATGAACTACAAACTACTAATTTATTCGCCAAACTTGCTACTTATAAACCCATGTTTAATTCTAACTTTTCATGAGCGCGGAGTCACTAAAAATCGGCACAAGGAACCTCGTTAGAAATACACAAATTAAAACAAATTCTTTACTCGACAACTTTTTTCAGAAACAGCTGCCGTAAACGAAATATTCGATAGACCGCGATCGAACTTGGTGCAGTGACTACTTGCATACAAAAAGTTGATTCGATACATGCACTACTGGTTTTTAGAATGAGAAATTCCGGGTACTTTGATGTAACCAAGAGTTATCACTAAACGTAATATCGCCGGTGGAATAACCGGTTTCCGGTTTTCTACTTCAGCTTTACTGAAATTGTAGACATGCTTATATTACAAATGATCTACTAAACAAGATTACCATAATTGCATCCAACGTTGCTAGATCGAAAACAAGATTTTATAAACTGTTTACTTGCCTCACCGATTCTTTGCCTTTCAATATAAGATGCGCTTTCGCTTTTCTTATTATAATAACGGTTGTAAATAAATCTCTGTACTCCGGCATGTATTATAATAAAAAACAGATTTTAAATAAATGCAATCTTACGGGTTCCATAAAATCAGATAAACCAGTCACTTTCGGTGCTCGGCACGTTTAGCGTTAAAGCGTGAAGCTACAATTACGCCCGATCAATCCCCGAAACTGCCGTCGAATCAGTTTCCGGGGGTGAGCAACACCGAGAATCGTCGGCCCGTCATTCATGCCTCGAATTATAAACGGAATTATCTCGGCGAGACGAGCTCGATAGAGTAATTTCAGTCAGAAAGCGGGCCGGAGACTCGTATTTCTCCGTCACGTTCCGGAGAGGGTTGGAGAGCGACGGGGGTGAGATTCTCGCGGACGATTCCTCGCTTTACGTCTCCTACCCCCCGGTCCTCTGTGCTCGTTCCCGTTCCAGGCCGAGCATCGGCTCGTCTGGATGCACAGGATCCAGAGCCACGGAAGGAAATAAAGGCGACGTCGGGCGCGGGGATGCGCGGGGATGCGCGGGGATGCGCGGAGGCGGAGGCGGCGGCGGCGGCGGTCGCTGAGCCACCCCTTTCGAACAGGTCTCGCGCTGAGTGCGCCGGTAAAACAGCCCCTTAAAATGGTTTTACTGCCGTGCACGGGGCGCAACGACGTCTAGACGGCAGGGCCGTAAAGTTTGACCTACTCACCCCGACCACGGGAGGAAGAAGGGCGTCGGACGACCCTCCGCCGCCGCCCCCTCGACCGAGAAGAATCGAGTCGTCCCTTAACCTGCGCGTCGCAGACCTTGAAAACTGGGCCAGAGGGCTCCAAGGATCTCCCTCCGTCTACGTCGAGTCGCAGCTTCGTTTAGGGTCGCGTCGACGGCAGTTTCCCTTCCGCAGGGCGGTTTTCACCCTCCGTCGGTCCTTCGATCGCCGCAGACGCTTTCACGGGTTTCGCGCACGGCTCGCCGCGTAACGGGGTTCAACATTTTCGGCTGTTATTATCGTTCTTTCCTGTTTGTCTTGAAATTCGTTGTTTTGGCGATTCCCGGAAAATATTCGGGAACATTTGAAAAATTATTGACGCGATCGAACAACGGCGCGCGCGTTGCAGTGTGCAAATTGTAATCAAACTTTTTCAATATCCTGGCTCCAGGATTGAACGGTAGCATAACAAAAATTTCTTCCCAATATTCGCGCTCTTCGGCGTGTTACGGTGGAATAATATTTGCTGCGCCCTCCCGCGCAGGTTTCCTGTTATTTTTATTATTTTTGCATTATTCTTGGCGAGTCTCGGAAACCGTGATACCAGCGAAATGCTCGCGTCCGTGGTCTCTCTTAAAAAAAAAGAAAAAAGAAAAAAACTTGAAAGGAATAATCGTTGATTAGAACCGAGGTTCGACCGACCGAGAGTAAAATAACAAAAATTACGGAAGCGTTCGTCGATTCGAATCCCTTGCAGACCTCAATCTCCTCGGCGAACCTCGGACCTTGAAAACTGGGGCAAAAGGTTGTCGGCAAAGCCCTCGCCTCCGCTCCGCTCGAGGGTCGTAACATCGCGGGGGTGCTCGACCCTTCGAGGAATTCCACTTCCGACCACCCAGTATCTTTATCGAGAAATGGATTACGAGAGGTACCTTGATCCCTCTCTGTTTCTCCTCCATTTTCCACGGAATTGTTATTAAAAAATTCAAACCCTTCGCAAACACCCGGGCCGCGCGGTGCTGCACGGGCAGCGGCGTTCGGTTTTTCATTCGAAAAACAGCGATAGATTTACTAGTCGTAAACGAAAACAGAATTGTAATTTTTGCGAGCGTTCGTTTAACCAATGATTCCGATAACTAATTGATAAGGCAAACAACGGCGAGGGGGAGACTTTAGAGTAATGGAACGAATTTGTAATTTCAGCGAACGTTTGCCCGCCTTCGAAAATTATTCGATTACATTTTTGAATTTTTTGCCCGGACCATTTGTTATGCAGGAAACATTGTTTGCGCGCGTTCGACGGGATTACATTTGATCTTCTCATTTCGCGAATAAAGTCGACGTTTTTCGCTTGCAAAGATCGGCGGGCAAAATAAAAAGTTGGCAAGACGAGATTGTAAGGGAGGATACGTATCGTACGAGGTAGTGGAGCCAGTTACGGCAGGATAATCAATTGCTTTAGTTTATTTTCGATAATAATTTGCTTCATATTTATTCAGTAAAATATATTAATCTTTTTTATATAAATTCGATTAATCATTTGTTTCTTAAAATTGAGCATGTAAAAAGCGGAAGTTATTAAAACATCTCATATATTATTTCAATATCTCTAAAGTATTGGACAAGACAATTCAGTTGCTGAGCTACTTATCACGGAATATACATAACCTCAAATCTCAACTCATCTTTGTCATACTTTTCAAGAAAAGAAATGTAAATATGAATCTTTATTTACGTAATAATCTGTAATGCGAATTTTTAAATGACTTATTACGATATTACTTTTGTTTTCAGAAATAGGATTAATTAAATGATGTTACATATTACGTTTTTCTAGTGCATAGTTACTGAGGATCTGTGTCCAGGGAGGGATCACAGTACCTGATCTTTGTAGATTATAGATCATAGATCGTAGACACACAGTAACTGGCTTCAGAGGATTTTCCTTCTCATAAAATTAATTTGCCTTTAAATTTATAAATATGAATAGCACCGTAATTGGCTCATCTACCCTAATAAAGCTAATCGTGCTATCTGTTTACATAGAATGAACGCGTAAGTTAATGATTAGGGTAACGGTGCCGGTTACTGTGGTGTAACCAATTGCTTTTTCAGACACAATTAATTTTATATTTACGTAATAAGATATTTTTTAATTCAAAGATAAGCAAGATAAAAGAGTACAAAAATTAAATATGCGTTATCCGAGAAATATACAATGAATTTTGTCCGAAGACAAAGCAAAGGCACAGCAATAGGTCACCCAATCCAAGAAACATAAGGGGTAGAAGGGAGATAAGATTCGCGGACAGCAGACTTGGAAAGGTTGAATGAATCTCCGCGAGTTCCTTAACCCGGCCGCCATTGACCTTCGAAACTGGGCTGAAGGGTTTCCTTTCCCTATCGTAGCATGCGGAGGGTCGTAACGTCGAAGGGGTGTTCAACCCTTCGAGGAATGTCGCTCGAGACGTCTCGGGATATTTCTATCGGATTACGATTTAAAGGGAATCTCCGTCGAAATTCAAACGCGACGAGCTCTAACCCCGAGGAATTTCCCTTTGATCCCGAAACTCTGCGAACCGATTCGCGAAACGCCGCGCGTCTCGCTACGTTTCGCTCTCCCGCGACCGGAAATATTCAAATGACCAAGAATTTTTCGCGGTCGGAATTGAAATGTTAATTCGATCGAATAATTTATTTCGATTCCGCCGCAGGGATTCTACTCGGTGTGAAATAAACTCGGGATAAAAAAATCTTTTTACGAAATTGCTCGTAAGAACGTCGTCCGTCGTCGATTGTCCGTGTCCCCCGTTCGCTTTAATCCGCCAGAATGTCTCCCGAATCTGGGCCAAAGGGTTGAATAGCCGCGCGACGCTGGCCCTTCAAGAATTTCATTTCAATGCGTCTTCGTCGACTTCTTTTTGCTCGTGTGGTTCCCATTGGACGACGGTATCGGGATCCGCCGCAAGAATCGATCGACCATACATACATTCGCGTCCCTTATTTTTTCGACCGACTCGAAGCCGGAATTTCAATCCACCCTGGAGAATTTTTCCAAAGGGAAAAGAATTCGAAAACTTCCGGATGATGCTGTACAATCGTTTCGACCGGGGGAATATTTGGAAAAACGCCGCGTCGCGCCGATCGAAATTTGCGGGAACGCTCGCGCGGACCCGCGACAGTTTCCCGCAATTAACCAGCCAGGTTTTGAAACACAGTGTTCGCGGCATTCGTTTCTATCGCCTCTTTGAAGGGACTCGGTAAAAGGCGAGGAATAAAGCTCTCGGGTGAGCTCGGCTGGCCGGAGATATTCGAAGAACACAGGGAGCAATTAAAACGGGTCGCGTGCTGTCGCCGAAGACACGGTCTCTCTTTTCCCGCGACGCGGTGGCGCGGCGGCGCGGAGGGACGGACACCGACGATATTAATAATCTCTTTAAATTAATTACGAAACAGCCGGGGAGAGCGGCGGGTGCTCGACGCCACCGTTTGCTGTAACGAGCCCCCGGCGAAAATAGGGCCTAAAAAGGGCTACATAGGGAAACGAAGCTCGAGAAGTTTCGCCCTTGAGAGGAACGCAAGCCGGAAAACTCGGTCAAACGGAAAGTTGGACCTAAAGGGAGTAGTAACGCGGCCCTTTTTTCAAAACCGTGGGTGGATAGAAGGGGCTAGGTTGGGGTGGGGGGGGGGGGGGAGACTAAAGGGGGCTAAAGGGGCAGATGGGGAGAGGGAACGCGCGCCCACGGGTCGCAGAATTTCCGAGAGAGTTTTGAAGTGTCCATGGACCTTTTAACGTTAATTGCGAACTCCCTCTATCTCGTTCTCCCTCCTTTCCTCTCTCTATCCCTTCCTCTTTTTTCACCACGATATTTTTTTTCATTTGCTGACGTTGGCGCTCGCTAGCTCACTCGCTCGCACGCACACACGCTCGCTACCCGGCCCGATGTAAACGAAAATTACGCCCTTAGCAGTTTTTCCGTGCACTCGACGCGCGGGTTTCCATCCGGCGCGCGCTCGGAAAATTTAAACGAGCCACGGATCCCCTTTGAACGGCTGCGTCGTAATTACTACGGTTTGCCCCGCGATTCTGATCCTAAATCTAAGATCGGCCGCCCCCGTTTGCCCCCCACCCATTTTCCCGGGGGCGGGAAAAATGGGAAAATGAGAAAATGGGGGAGCGGGGCTCGGCCGGGCCGACCGGCAGCCGTTTAATTGCGCGAATTACGCTGCCGTGGAATTTAGGCTCGCTACGCTTTGCCGCCACTTATTACACCCATTCTTTCGCGTTTCTACACGGTTCGCGGGGCCACCCGCATCACCGGGCGCCACTCCGAGGCACGCGCACACTGTTTGTCGAAGGCGTCGAATTATCGCGGATCGCGTTCCTCAAAAGTTTCTCTTGTTTCCGAGCAGCTTTCCCCCGACTCTATCGCGCGGAGCTCCCCTTCGGATTTTTTGGGTCGGCGGATTTACAAGGGCGGTTTTTTCCGGATTACTGGGGCGCCGGTTTTTCGGCGGAATAAAACCGCCGCGGCGAACTCGCGGGAAACGAGACCCTCGTCGCGAATTGGTGCGCGAGCGGTTTGTCAAAATCGTTGATCGCGGCCTGATCCGGCTTTCTAACGCCACCGTTTAAAATAGGCTAAACACCAGCCACTTTCCAGGGTAGTCGGGATAATGCATTTTCACGCGTTCGAAATAGTCTGCTACTCCAAAAACGTATATTAAATTATTAATCCATTAGCCGACTATCCGTAAGAGCTGCCGGTGACCCTTAAGTTTGTTAAATCTCAATTTTAGCACACGCTCGCGAACTCTTTCCGTGCCCGAGCCCGTCCTGACAGTTCCGCGGAGGAACGAGCTATTTCCGCGGTGCTGGAAAAAGTACAAATGTCGAGAATACATTTACCTCGATACCCCCGTTGACGTTGACACGCTCGCGTCTCCGAATAATTTGTCGCCTCTCCTCGCGGCCGATTCGGCGAGGATCTGGGTAACAAGGATTCCGCGATCGGAAGGGTTAACGCCGGATCAGCTGGGAAATTTCGTAGCCGGCGAGTTCCATAAATCCCGAAGGAGGTCGCGCGTCGGAAGGCCCTGGGATAAAAAGCCCGAAAAAGCACAGACGCTGGAACCGACGGGACGGCGAGAACGGGGCAAGAGGAAGCGGTGTTCAAACAAAACGTTCATTTATATATCACTTGCAGCCGAGCAAACGCACCGCGCGGCCCGTAGAAAAATGCCCGAACCGAGCGGAGCGCGCGGTGTCTCAAAGGGGAACACATGGTTCCACTCGTCGGCCTGGCCCGGCTCTTTCTCTCTCTGCTCTCCTCTTTCCTCTCTCTCTCATCTCTCATCTCTCTCTCCTTCCCTCTCCGCTCTCGTCGCCATTAAAATCGTACAAGTATGTAGCTCCAGCGGGCTTAAAACGCGAAGTCGGCTCATTCCGGGCCTATCTGACGCACTTTGGCCCGGCTGTCGGCGTGTTGTAACTCTATCTTTCACACGTACGCCTGAGAACGCGCATCCCGCCGCTTGTGTGCGCCCGCTGTCGTAAACACACCCACGCCGCGACCAAAGCGGTCGCCACGTGTTGTCACGACTTGTCGTTGCCGCCGAAAAACGCGGCGACAAACGAATCCCACATTCGAACGTTCGATTTCAAGATTCTTTACTAATGACAGAATAAAAGAGTTTTTTTTTTATAAATTATATACAAATTATATAAAATATTGACCTCTTTCCTAATTTTATACATAACGTTCTGCGAATAGTAAATTTTTAGGAAAGATTTATAATTTATATAAATTCGTACAATTTTTATATTCGTATTTCGTTTAGTGTAAAAGACTCGCAATTTATATAAACTCGTGTAAATTCATATGTAATTTATATAAATTTATAATATAATTACAATCATTTGTATGTAATTTGTGGACAAGGTTTATAATTTACATAAATTTATATAAATTAAATACTCTGCATATAAACGTGAAACATTTTTATAAACGGAAAATTATTAACGGAATCCAAATTTTTTACATTTTTGTCACATGCTTTGATAAAAGTGTTGAAAAACATAACTTTCGTTATTTCGAGTAATGGCAAAATTAAACGAAGTATTACAACGATTGTCCAATAAGTTAGTCCTTTCGTGATCTAATAAATATTCAAGTCGTGTTAGTCCAGTTTTAAAAAGGCCGCGCCGTTTTCTAAGCGTTCTTAAGTGTGCGGTGCATTTCTAAGCGTAATCGCGTAACTAGTTTTCTAGTATTTAACCCTTTGCCATATCATTTTCTTCACAGTTGCAACGATCAGATCTCTCGAATGTAATAATTTCTGAAAAGAATAAAGACAATTTATATTTATCGCGTGTCTGTATTTACTTAAAGGTTTAAATATTGACAACAAGAAATCGGAATTTTATTCGGACTGAAAGGAACGGAGCTAGTCAGGTTATCGCTAGAAATCTCCATCGCGTGTCAGTCTCGTTAAAATATGGGGAGGGGTTAACTAATTGGTAACATCTGACATTTATCGTGCACAGATTACTCCGCCCGCGGATGCAAATGGGTTAATCGCAGGGTTAATCGAACAGCCGACTCGCTGCGCGAATTTCCCGTAGAGCGAAGGGACCGGAAGGGACATCCCCTAAACCAGCAGCTTTCCCCGGAGAGCGTTGCGCCGGCAAGATACGGGCAAAGGAAGAAAAGCGAGCGGAATCAATGAGAAAGCAGAAACAAAGAGTGGCGAGCGGGGACGCGATCGATAGAAATAAAGGCCGGGAGGGAAACGGTAACAGTAATACGTCCGTAGCGAGAGAGATGCACCTTGCTGCAGGTGCAGGAGGATGCGGTGCAGCGGCGCGGCGGCGGCGGCGGCGCGAGGAGGGGGCGAAATAACATCGGAAGAGGGCGGGCAACGTCGAAAAAGACAGACAACAGGCTAGGAAATAGAGATTGACCTAAACTGGAGCGCTCAAAGGGACGAGCCCGGGGTCGGGAGGAAGACGAGCGAAGGAGGAGGACTTGGCAGCTATAAAGAACGAAAGAAAAACAGAAATAAAGGGCGAGGAAGGGAGAGTCTGGTTCCCTGGCGTTCGCTGCAGTGAAGTTAAGAGACTGGGACGCTCTTTGAGCGGCTGCTGTTGCTGCTGCTCCATTTTGAGACTCTCGTGTTTTAACCCTTATGTCAATAACCGGGTACCGTGGTAACTTTTTCCAAGTTCTGTACAATATATTTTCCGTTCCCAATAAAATATTTCAATATCCGGCCAGATCGTTGTTATTTGGAACATTTCTTGCCGATTCTATAATTTTATTGCGAAACAAATACGTAATTTATATATTAATAAATGTTCCCCCGAGCTTACAAAAATATCCGGGGTATTAAACCTAAAATTCGACGATAAATATTTAATACATGTTTGTTTAATATCCAAGGTACCAAAGTGGCCTTATAATAATTACAACGGGAGTGGGTAAAGATATGGTGACAGTCACGCAATAACAGATGAAATACAGGAACAAGAAGAAAAAATAAATAGATGGAAGAAAAACCAAAATTAAATTTGGGAGAAAAGGGAGTACAGAAAGGAGTGAAAATTCTCCAGATAGTAAAAGTAATTTTTGATTGCGGTAATAAATTTGAAATTATGGAGAACGAATGTATATAGAATAATAAAGATGTTGTAAAAACGACTAACGTAACGTGGGAGTTCGTCATAGGGATACTCGAGTTATGAAACAACGTGGAAACAACGTAAGTGACAGAAGGGTTAACGTCGATCGTCTATCGGTGGATCATTAACACTAGATTTACGGGCGTTTCTTATATACCTATCTCTACGGCACCCGTCAAATTGACGGGTAGGTGAAAATACTTATTTATTTTAAAAAATCAATTTATTCAAACTAAGTCTGAGTTGAACAATATAAGGCTTCATGTAAAAATAAAATATTAATAAGTCAAAATCTGTTTTTATCACAGAAATGATAACAATAATGTAAACGCTACAGGATGAACACTTTTATCGGGCACATTTCTTACATATGTTTTGAATTTCTTTTGTGCATTTTTCGCATACGATCTTCTTGCAATACATACAGCAACTACTGCTTTTATTTTTATTGCGGTAGCCCATTTGACAACTTTTTCGGACTCCTGATGTTGAAGGTGACAGAACTGAAACGGCTGAACTTTGACAAAATATAAACTCTTTTCTGGATATTTTGGATCCGGTACACTCTCTATACAGTATCCACGCGTTTATCGCTGCCAAATCTAAAATATTATAAAAAAGGAGGCCATCGGGGCCACCGGCGACACCCCGCTTTCACGCTATGATTGCTGGAAAAGGGTGGTCGGCGAAAGTAAAAAATCTGTGCCCAAATTCAATTACCCTACTGTAAATACTTATAATAAGCGGGGACTACAATAACCGGAACTTTTGCACACTGTCTTCGAAAAATGTTCTTATCACTGTCACTGCAAAAACTATACTGAAGACCAGCTCGTGCCACCGCAGTCTAACGTCGGCTGTCGCCGGCTTTGAAAATTGTTTATATGTGTTGTTATATTGAACCAACACATGAACCGAATATCTTTTCGATACGACATTTAGTCTACCGCATGCTTTGAGTTTCGAATGACGCGGGGATCTCTCTGGTAATCGATTTCGTTGAATACACAAAACGGGCCACCCAGGCCAAACAGTTTACTTTATATGTATCACATTATCGATCCACTATTGAGATACAATGAGTTTGAGGCATCTCAGACTTTTCGTTCACTCTTATATTTACTGTTGAAGAAATAATTTTACAAACGAAGCAAATATATAAGGATTGTTTACGTAATCAGCTAACCCGTCAATTTGACGGGCTCCGTAGAGATAGGTATACCACATAAAAATTTCCAAATTTAGGAAGCTTAAGAAAATAATAATTGTGTGTATAAACTCTCTTAATGAAATTATGAATTTACGGCGCAAAATAGTTAAGATTAATGCTATGGTTTTTTGCGTGTTTCATTTCAAAGTTTGAAATCCGTCAAATTGACGGGTCCCGTAAACCTAGTGTTAAGAATTGAAACTGTAGCTTTCGGTAAGAGTGCGTGCAATACGGGATCGCAGCGGCGGACGCGTCCGAGCGCGACGACGTATTCGCGATATTTCTTGGCGAGTAGTTACCGTAAAGCAGCAAGGCTCGTCGACGGACCCAACTAGAACCGTCGAAACAGCGTGAACGAGAACGCGCTAGTCGCGGCGAAATTAAATGAATATCAAGCCGGTCGTTCTATCGTAACGCCGCTTTAGGAGGCGGCCGGAGATTGGAAGTTTTAGGTGCAGACGCGCGCAGTTTTACGGCTTTCCGCGGAGCGAGTCGCGGCCATTCCGCAGAGCGCAGACTTCTCCTTATTCCCGGCCAGACAGCTGTAAAGTTCCCCGGGTAATAAAGCACCTGTGTACCCCGACGCGACGCCCGTGTCCATAGAAAATTCATTACCGCCGCCGGATATTTATAAGCGTTATGTCATCGTCACGTTTAGCGGCCACGCGGTCTCCCCTCGCACTTCGCGGCCTTCCGGACACGGCTTTCCAACCTGATCTGCACGCCGCGCAGTGGACGCTCAGAAACAGTCGTGTCCAAAATATCATTCTTCATAGTTTCTAAGCAAATTTTTCTGTAACCTCATTGATAATCCTTCAGAGATTCAAATTCGACCAGGTAATCGTATGTCAAATGGTATCGTAAATTCGAAATTCAGAGATTCAAAGTGAAACCTATTATTCTAAGGACTCGTTATAAACCATGAAATGACAGCTTCGAATTAACCCTCCCATTGCAAGCCTGTTTTGGACTTTTCGGTATGCAATCGCGGGCTAGTTTCATTTGTTATGCAGACCCGTTCTAAGAATTAAATGGAAAGGATACAAAAGAAGAAACACAAAAAGTAAGAGATATAAAATTTTTTTAACTTAGCCTTCTTGCGAAAATTTACATCGTATTTGGAACCTAATTTTCTCGTTGATTCAGGGTTAACAGTATTTTGTATATAGTAATCTTGAAAAAATTGAGATCGGCTCAAATCATCACAATTCCGGCAAGAATTGTTGAATAATGATTTGGAACCGTTGAGGTATCTACTTTTAGTTATAAAGAAATCTTTGAAACATAAAGGGGGAGGTTCTTCAACTTTCTGACATTACACGCGTGAGAACATCTTTTAACGATGAATCGCGTTTATGCTTTTCTATGAAAATTCGTTTTCTTTCACTTTCGTACGATATCTTTTGTTGGAATTATCTGACGTGCAAGGAAAATTTGTCCTTTCATCTTGTACAAAAAAGCAATAGAAATAGCATCTTTTCCAGTTGAAGATACATCTTCTGTTTTTTAAATAACATTATGAAGTACTAGGCCTCTCTGAAAATGTGCTGAATATATGCACAATTTTTTGATCACTTACTTTAGCTACTGTGTTCATAGTTACCGATGTGTTGCCCACTGCGTAATCCATGTACAAATGCCGCAATATTAATAAAAAATTACGTTTTGAGAACAATGTTAGAAAACATGCGTAAAAGTGTTCGACACAGAATTTGTTTCATACGAAAGCTTAGACACTTATTAAAAGATCGTACAAATTTCAATGATTTTAAAAATTGAGCAAATTTTAAGAAACAGGTGCCCGAATTACTAGAGTATTTCCAGCAAAAGTTCATCAGTATTTACTTTTCAACAAATTTCGATATAAAGTATTCCAGAAACCTCATTTCTTTTATAAAAAAAATTGAGGTCATCTCGTGCTTTTCAATATTAATATAAAGAGTTTTCCAATAGAAGCGACCGGACTTCAAATTGAAATAAAATGAAAACTACAATATATAATTTGATGATGATTATCTTATCTAGAACTACATATTCGATGGCATTAAGCGTGAAATATAATATCATTTAAATGACCGTCACGATTACGTTTGATAGAACGAATACGAGAAAGCCCAAAGCTCGTCACAGAGAGGTCTGCGGTAAACATAATTTATGATAACGTTGTGAAATCGATAAATTTGGGTTCTCAGCAATGCTTACTACTACGTTAACGAGTTAAGAGTCGATCAACAACCGAACCAGTGTCCGAATTGAACAAGAACCTTGATGATAAATTTGACTAATATCGATATAGCCGGTGCCGAGAAGCGTTCAATGACCTACTATTTTATAACGTGGCAATAGATAACGTTAAAATAATTGTGGAGACGATAAACGGATTTCCAACCCACTATCCGACGGTGTTCCACGAGCCCTGGACCCGCCTCACTGTGCCAATCGAGATACCAACCGACGACATTCCAGATGCGAAATAAATTTCAAACGCATTTGATACCGCTAAACAGTATTCATTTGAAATTACCGTCACCACGAGGGCGCAGACCGCATAGTTTGAGACCTTTTAGGACTACGGATATCTGGCTGCTCGGAGTTTTTTAGTCTCGCCTAAACGCCAGCGTTATTAACTAAACTCTTCGTAACGCGGTCGTATTTCGCCGTCGAAGAAAGTAGTAAATCGAGCGCGGAGTCCTTTCCCCTAAATGGACCACGTCAATCTCCCCAGCGGGCACTCCGATCTACTCGGGCCAGCGTTGTGAAAACCGTGTAACGCGAGACCCGGCGTATTCTCATTAAGCTCCTTTCCCTACACGATACTTCGTTATCACCGAACGATTTGAACCGAGCAACGCGAGGGTGGTTCACGACCCGCGTAATCTCATTTCGCTGTCAAATGAGCCGTGACGATCTACTCGGAACACAGATCTGCCCGATCGATCCTTAATTGGGAAACGCTGCCTGCCGGGAACGATTTTTCGATCATAGTCATATTTTTTTTAGTGTTACTGCTAAACTAGGATTAGAACGAATGAATATGTGTGTTCGAAGTATAGAACAACACCCAAGCTAAATGTCAGAAATTATGATTTTGTTTCATCGGCTAAGACTTATGTATTTTGTGCATTTATGTATGGAATATAAAATTCTGAACACAATTTATTATTATTTCATTTCTATCTCTTTTAACTGTCTTGGAAAATGTTAAAATGAAATTTCATCGTGTTTATAATAAAATAAAACCTTAATAGGTCAATCATTGATATTTTAATAATATACGATTCATTTATTAATAATATTTTATTAATAACCAGACTGCGAAACTTTATGCAAAATAATGAAAACTGTCCACGTCGATTGTATGCAACAGGAATTGAAAGACAACCAATCGCTGCTTCTAATAATTTTGTTAAATAAAAAATAATGTAATAATGTTATTAAGTCTTTCTAGAGTCTTTAGTATTTTATGTTTCATCCGTTCGTAGTTATTATAAGTATAATACCTAAAATTCACAGTCTATTAATAACCTGGTAACAAAAATTGATCCGCTTCCGACTAAATGAACGTTGAAACCGCCTGGGGTTAATCACCCCACATGTTTCACGAAAAGTGAACGGAAGAAACATCTCGTTTCTTAAAAATCCACAGACCGGCGTGCATTCGTTTCGATTTCATCCGCGATTGCGTCGGGTCGAACGAACTCGTTCGCAGCTAAATCTCAATAATCGGGACCTGTGACTTTTACAAGACGCTGGAGAGCAGTCGCCTTTAGCGTCCGGTACTCCGAGCGTTAATTACCCGCCGGAGACCTTTCGCTGGCGGTGGTGCGCGGGCAGAGAAAAAGGGAAATGGAGAGGAGAGGGACAGGGAGAAAAAAAAGGGGGAGGGCGAGGGGACCGGCAACTTTCCATTTTAAGAGACAAAAGGCGGAGAGAGGAAGTGGAGCAACGGTCGCGGCCAGACGAGACGCTCGTAAAGCGGCGCTCAGACTCTAATAACCCCGGCCTGGAATCAATCCCGACGCGGAAATAAAGATAAAGTCCCGATCGCAGATAAACGTCGGGACGACGTAAAATATTTTCCCGGGCAGCGAAACAGCCGCGGACCTGGGGAACACCGCGGTGCACCGGGAGAGAAGCCGCTCCGCGCCGGAGAGATTGGAGGGCAGGCAGACGTATAGGTTTATGGGTTTCCGCGAGCAGGCCGCGGCCATTCCGCGCGTCTGGAGCACCGCCACCCCCGCGACCCACCCTCTGTCGCGGCGGGGCTGAAGTCGGGGCTGGGGCTGGGGCTGGCTGTAAAAATTTTACTGCGAATTGTCTGCAGACCCGACCCCACCGCCCGACGTTACGACCGGGAAAAATAGGAAACCGCCGGGAAACCGGCAGAAAAACTCGTCTGGGTCAGACCTCCTACCCTTCTCCACCCGCAGCCCCGCCGACGCCTTGTCCCCGACTTGCCTCCACCTTGCGTCCACCTTGCAAGTTCGTGTCTACTCGTCGCGGCGACATTTGGGTCAGAGATCCCGCGTCGTTCCTCGCTCTGTTCGACCAGAGCACTGCTTCCATCGTGCTCGGTCCACGGAGGATCCAAGGTGGTTCCCGCGGTATTTTCGGACCGGAATTCAGAGTGTCTTAGGGTTGCTCTCCGCGGAACACCGCGGCGCGCCGGAGGGAACGCGGCGAAGGGTCAGAAGCCACGTAAAATTCCGAGCGATCGGTTATCGGGCCAACGGTGTCCCCCGAGCGAGGGAGACGCGGCCGACAAGGGAGACGAACCGCCAATTCGGGACCAACTGTTGAATTTTATCACTGGCTGTCTCCCACCTCCCGCGTCGCCCTTCGTGTTCCGTCCGTGGCTGTGGCGGCGGCGGGGAAGAGGGCCGGGTTAACGTGACGCAGGCCACATGTGTCCCGTTCGCCACCCTCTCCTCTCCTCTCCTCTCGCGCTCCTCTCCCGTCCTCGTCCGTCCCACAGCCGCTCGTTTTCGGCTTCTAGGCCTAGCCGACAAAAAAAGCCACGAAAGCGATACTGACACCCTGTGGGAACACATGTGTGTTTCTTAGATAACTGGAAAGGAGAAGAAAACACGGAGGGTCTTCGAACCGAGATAATCCATTGAACCCAGCTTCCTTGGGAGCGTCGGAGAGTTTCCCTGGGAAAGCGGCCGGGAGTCGTCCCGATCTTCCGTGGATGGAATTCCAGAGCAGCGAATTGATTAACTCGCCGCTCGGTGGCTCTTTCAATTATTTATCGCAACAGATTCAGACGTTCCGCTGGATTACGAGTCCGCGCCGGTAATAAAAAGATCTCGATACTTTCTTTCGCCCCGGCATCCTCTTGATTTATCCGACCCCGGTAAGGACAATTTACTTCGGCCCGATGCTTCATAGTTTCTATTACTCCCTCGCGCCGTTCGCTTGATTCATTCTCTTGGCAAACGCCAGCCGCTCTATCAATCTCGCCGCCGTTCAACCGGGCATTATCTCGGCGTAGGTTGCGGGGACCGGCGATCCGCAGTTACGTTCTCTAACCGGGAACCAAGATTTTCCTCGATCGCCGACGCTCGCTCGCTCGATCATTCCGCGTCGCAATTTTTCCAACCGCATCCCCTTTCCCGGGACAGAGGCTCGCAATAACGTTCCGATTCGCAGGAAAAAGTTACCAGTGCTTTCGAACACCTCCTGTCAACAATTAACCCCTTTGATTACTGCACCGTCTATAGGCGCGCTGAAAATTTCCTTCTACCATATCGTTTGCGATGCGCAATGTTCCTGAAAGATACGCACTCACGAGTGGACAAAGGGTGGTCCCTAACGAAATAATATGATAAAAATACAGAGTTAACTTTCGTCGTTTGAGGCACAGTTTCCGAGAGAATCGAGTTTGAAATTTGCTTGTTGCAGGGGTGAAATAGATGCTTGAAATAGTCAATAGACTGTCAATCATTTTATCTCATCGTGTAATACAGAATTTGGCAGCAATTTTGTTTTAAATGGTAGTAACGTGTGGATATTACGTAATTGAATATATTTGAAATACCGCTTTTTTATGTAACAATTAAATTATTTTTGATAAAGTTTATTTGTCGAATTCTGTATTACGTGAGAAGATCAAAATATTTGTAGTCTATTTATCGTTTCAGAAATATACTTTTTCCCAGCTCTACCGATGTATGTTGTTCGACGAACCGTATTTTCACTGTAAAAGCGTATGCAAAGTTAATTTTCAAACTCGATTTATTCGAATGCTGAGTCCTATATGTAAACAAATAATTATATATTTCCAAATCGGTTATTTGTTAGTAAACGGTTTAGTATTGCGATAGCAATGACTTGTATACATATTACCCAGGATATAAGATCGAAAATGTAAAGAGAAATCGGTGTATCGAGGTATGTTAAAACCTTCGCATATTAACAAACGATAATAAACGATACATTTGTAAACAATTACAGTCATAAATTTCAAAACAGCACAAATCGTACCATTTTCACAGCTATTGATAGAATTGATCATACGGCCCTAACCCACTCATATGTTCTAAAGAAAAATTACGCGCCGGTCCGTGAATACAGGGCGTTCCAGCTAACTTGATCACTTTGAATATTGTTAAGTAATGGTACATTTTATGAAAAATTGAAGACGCAGAATTTGGATGCCATCAGAAAGCACATTTTATAAGCTGCATACGCGTTTCGTGGATGGAGGCATTTCAGATGTTTCAAGCTTACTTTAAAATTCTTTAATGGAATTATGCCTATTTCGTGTATCATAGATCGATAGAGTGTCAAATTTTGAATAAAAGTGTATTGACCTTTGTGCATCCTAAACCTAATAGTTCCACAAAATATTAACGAAATAATTTTTAATACGTACTAACAGTACGTAAACTAAAATAAGTCCTCGAATGAATGCCCATTAACTTCTATACAACGATGTAATCTATTTTCTAATGGAGAGACATAATTTTTAATCGTTTCTGATATAAGTATATCACGGGTTTCTTCAATTCTTTGCTCCATATTTTCTTGTGTCGTCGGTGGGTCGAAGTAAATTGTGTTTTTTAAAGCTCGCCACAATGAGAAGTCTAGTAGCGTAAGTTCCATTTTTGCATAATGCGCAGGACAATAATCATGCGGGAACCATAGTGATAAGCGAGTAGATCTCGTAACATATCTGATATCTCCTTAACACGTTAAGCGCTACGCGCCGGTCCCTAGGAAACGACGCTAGACTTTTCGGTCCAGATTGACCAAACAAAAACTGATATCGCTTAATTTAAATGTTCAGTCTCACAAGAACGCAAGGACCGACACATTCGCCACGATAGAAGAACGAAAAATCTGTCGTCGGTCCGTAGGGACCGACGCGGTCCGAACAGAAAATCTAGGGACCGGCGCGTAGCGCTTAACGTGTTAATGAAACTTTCGTATTTTCGTACTGTTAAATGTCCATCAATGAAGTATGGTTGAATTATCTAATCGTACAGTATACCATGCGAATTAATATTCCATTAATATCCCATCCACAGATTAATATTCCATTATCCTCATTGATTATATACTTCTCCGATTCAATGAGAATTACTTTGTGACTAATAATACATGTTTTGTAAATTTTAATCTGCATGGCTGGTAAATTTTGTCTCATTGGTCAGTAATTTTGTAAGAAAGAATCGCTTCTGTTTACTTGTTGTAATAATTTCTGACAAAATAAATCTATCGACCTGTGATTCAAGAAATAGGAAGTTTTAGTAAACAAAATCAAAGTAACCTTGAAATCTTCGTAACGCTTTCACCCACAAAAAGATGTGTAACGTATAAAATGTTTTCCTTGATGCAATTTAAATCACGCATCTCAACATTTTCGTAAAGTGTATCATTGAGACATTGTTACAGGCGATCAAGTTAGTTGAGACATTATACTAGACTGCAAAACTTAAAAACTCGAAAAAAGAAAGCCACATGTTGTCATATTGCCTATCAAGCAATTGATGACATAATCTCAGCTGCACAGAAGTGATTTTATTAATTTTTCTGCAGTTTTCTCACCTACTTTCATATTTACAAATTATGTTACGAAAACAAATTATGAAACGTTAAGACTTTGATTGTCGCTCCAACAATATCCGAATAGCAGAATTATTCGCTCAGATTTGGAAATCCGTCTTTACGTTAGCCTTTTTTAAATTGATTAAGATCGGCAAGAAGGAAAAATGTTACGACAATAAACTACACGACTTAACTTTACCATTTTAATATAATTAAGTGAAATATTTAATGACACTTCAGAAATTGCGGCGTTACATTCATATAATCATCATAGACTCGAACCGTCCCATATCTTTAACTTCTTCAGGGTTGAATTTTTATAGGAGGGAGCAATCTATTTAACCCTCTTAGTACCGAACGATGATATATCGTCGTTGGCTATTATTGACAAGATAGTTTTCTTAATATTTTTATTAAACAACAATTTCATTCCCTATTTCTTCTCCCTTTTTGAACTTGTTATTTATCAGGCTTTTCAAAATTCTTGCAATTTCGTTCCGAAACTTTATCAAACTTCGTCAAACGAGTTTTAAACATTTCGCTCAGATACAGACTTATTTGGCCGGTACTAAGAGGGTTAATTGTCTCTTTTTTTATTTATCATCCATCTCATTTCATACGATGAGATTTTGTTAGTATTGCTGAGGCATTCTGTAATAAATAGTTTTTCAACTGATTCTCATCCTTTTTACACTTGAAATAATCATAATTTTGAGAAAACTAAACGTAAACATACGTGGCCAAGGGTGTAAAGAGGTTAACTGGTCTTCGTAGCCAGCTAGAGTGCAATAAAGTGCAAACCTCGAAAAACGGACTGCGAATTCCAGCAACGCAGCACAGAAATTATTATTATTCTGTGCATAGAAAACTCTCATAGTAGTAGTTCACGTTAACGATTTCGATCGTTCGGGGGTGTCAAGCTCCGACGAGATCAGTCGCCTGAGAGAAAGTGAAAAGTTCCAGGCAAGAGTTTGAAACTTCGCTAGAGAATGTCGTTCAGGTCGGCCAGGGGGACAGGTTCCTCAGCCGTTCCTCACCCGTTCTTTCTCGCGGCCACGTGTGCCGGTAACCCTTGAAGAGAGTCAGAGTTTTGCCAGCTGCCAGCAATTTATCAAGGCCCTCGGAATGGGTCGAAGTCGAGGACCTTGGCTCGTCGATCGCAGTTTCGTTCTGTCACGAGTCACAGAGTCACGACTCGAAACTCGACGCCGACGAGGCTCGCTCGGACGTCTCGCCCTGTTCGATTCGAGCCCGTTCCCGGAATCGGTTGGCCGCGCCGGGACCCACCGGGTCGTCCCCGGGATTCTGTCATTAGTGCTCCGCTTGCTCGCTATAAGTCATTAAGACGGCGACGAACGAGACGATCAGGTTCTTCGGCTGACTCCTAATGTTGTCTCCGGCCCCGCCGCGGAATTCTCCGACGATTCGGTGCATGGCTCCGCTGAAAATGGGGGCGACGAGTTAGATAGACCAGGAAGTCTCCTTCTTTAATCTATTTTTAATATCTTCCATCCTGGCTCCGTTCGGTTCTCTTCGCTCCAGTTGCCACCGGAATTCGTATCGTACAAAAACGACCTCCCAATTTTATGACACATTTTTCGGGAACAGGGTAGATTGTACAAAACATTGATCTCAGATTTTCTAATATCAGCATGATCCATTATTTTAAACTCTTGCATTAAAATCCTTCCATAGCTACGTTTATTAGCCCTGTCTCATTCTTAATAATTTTCCTAAATGAGCGACAGAATTTTTGTTTACTGTATGTTTTTATTTACACTTATTCCTAGATTTTCATAATTGTAATTTCAATTTAGAAAAAATACGTCAAATTCATATACGTATGTAGGTTGCATATGAAATCTTCGTCGCAAGTCTGACACGCTGTTATAGTGCAAGCGGTTAAATACCTTTTACCAGTGATCAGCCACATCAAAGACGAAACGACTTATTGCATAAATCAATAAAGATGACATCTGACACTAAGTTACTATTCTGTTATCTGAATATTTGTAACATTCTGTTTAGCCCGGATAATCGAGGTTCCACTGTGTAAAGAAACATTATTACGCCTATAAACCAAACAATCTACAATACGGTTGCAAATTATTGGATTTGTGAAATGATTAGACTCTTATATTTGACCACAATACTTTTAAAATACTTTCATAATAAACAAGAAGATGCATTCGCTTTTAACTGCCAGTACAAAAGTGAATAAGACCAGCGATTATAGACAGACGATGTTGTCAATTTACAGATGTCACTTAACGATAGACGACGGCACGGCAACGTTAGATATCGCGATTAGCACTTGTTTATAATTTTGCGTTGAACAAACTAACTTTTACGAGGAGTGAACGCAAACTGCTCCTGGATGTGCAAAAACGGCCACATGGAAACTTTTAATGTGTCTTTACTTTTGTAATAACTAGAATTGCAAATGAATTACGGCACAATAAACAATTCATTTGTATTAAGTAATACACGTAATGACACTTATAATTCATCACACAACACTCGCATTAATACTCTCACAGTACTCTCAATACTCGCCGTTCTCTCTTAACTCTTTCTATTCTCTCGCAGTTCAGATCGGTCTGTCCTCGCTCTTAGTTCTCTCATCCCTTTTGTTCACTCTCTCACACTCGTGCCACACTCGTTCATCGCGCTGATTGGCATACACACAGATCACACCAAATTCTCTAGCACACCATAATATTTACACTCATCTATCCTTACTCTACCACACATCCGAACTATCAAAGTCATTCGCGCGTCACTCATAACAAAAATAGCATGGTGAAATTTAAGATAACAAAAGTATTACAAAAATATAAGGCTATGTGTGTATTAAATTCAAGTCATTGAAGTTATTGAAAGAAGAGAAAAGTTTCTGTTTGACTTAATTTCTTGCAATTAATGAAGTATTTTGTATAAAAATACGCAGCTGCCAAATAATGCTTTACATTTATTTACATTCTGTGGTTTTTGAAAAAACAACTTTACAAGACTGTATTTACGAGATCTGCCTGGCAAGTATCTTTCTTTGAAGTATATTAGGCGAAAGGGTTTATTTTCCTCGATAGTAATTATGTCTCTTTCTATATACCGTTGTTGAGATACCGCAATCTTCTATCAGCGAGTCTATTATTTGCGGAATCACTTTTGAAATTCATCTGTCAGAATTTGTGTCGCGTTTCTTCTGCCGTCTTCCATTGTAGAGATTGGCTTTTTATCGTCTTCGATGTTACGTCATCTTGAATTACCTTGGGTGAATATATCAGATTTGTTTCTGATCAATTCCAAATCGTTCGGAACCACTTTCACTAGATGGATTCATCTGGCCCGTCGTCAGCAACGGAAAATAAAATTTTACATACGCACGCGGCGTACACGCAAATTTTTGACTAGAATTTCCGTAACAATAGCTTTTAGAATTTCAAGGTATTGTACGATTCTATTCGAATCAAACTCGAGTGCCATCAACATTTTTACGTATTGTAGCCTCTACAACGACTGAACGAACTTATTTACTTCGTGAGTCGCATTTTGATAATGACTCGATATGAAACTTGTTGTAAAAGGTGTCTTGCCAACACATTAATAAATATGTAAGCATGCACCGTCAGTGGTACGCGTGGCACGGAACGTGTTAAACTGTTTAAAACTCTCTGAATAAATTGAGTGCTGCAAACTTTCGGAATTATACCAATGGTTTAGCGACAAGGGTGGTCAAGCTTTTCACAAAATTTGATACAAATTGAGCTTATAATTATACGTAGTACTATAGGTCATTTAGCTGTCATTTAGCATCATTTAGCTGAGATATCCTGTACATTAAAAAAAAACTCAACATAATATCGTATTTATATATTTGAATATTAGAAACAACAGGAAATAAAAATGTTCAAATACAATATTTTGAAGAAACAAAAGAAAAAATTTGCTAAGGAATTAAGATTAAATTTAAATTCAAATTAAATTTATTCAGTAAAAAATTATGTTAAAGCATTGTTTTACTCAACCATAAATATCGCGATTATGCTTATTACTGTATATAGTATATAACTTTTATCGGCGGTAAGATCAAAACGTTTCCAAAGTATATTTAACACGCGATGTCGTCTTATTCAAGTGGAGCTTCAATATCGAAAGAGAACCGCGGTGAATTTTCTCAATTAATTGTTCATCGAGCTGCAAACGAAGCGCATCGAGTCGCATGATCGACGGAGAATACGGCGGTTGGGGATCGAGGATTCAGTGGAACGTCGATCCCGGCGGATAGTTGAGCTGAGAGGAGGCCCTTCGGGGGCATTAAGAATTAAGTAGTCCTTTTCAAACACTGGATCGTCCCATCAGCCGGCAAGACACAACATCGACGCACTCTGGCAGCGATGAAACGGGGATCGAAACGCTTTTTATGGGGCCGACGAGTTTTTTCGGGGAACCCCGTGGATCTCGACGACCAAACCTGCACTCGGAGAGTTAAGTACATACTCTTGTTGACTCTCGATACGGTTTCTCTAGGAGAACGGTAGCAGCGAGTCGCCACGGCAGCAATTTATTGCCCTCCCCTACATATATTTTCTTTAGCCTATCTTTAATCTACCCAGCGTTTAATTAATCGACTGCGGACTATCGTTTGCCCGTGGATAGGGGTGAGAATTCATCCAGAGTATCCCCTGGTTGTCGTAGGAAGCGACTAAAAGGGGTCGAAGGCAGGGTCGACCGCCGATCTTTAATCTTGCCCGACCGAAAAGTGGTCAGTGACCACGAAAGAATTCCTTGCAAAATTTCCACGGGGGTGGAGAGAGCGTCGAGGTTCGGCCAGAAGCGGGGGTGGCGGAAGAATGTGACGTTAACCGTGAAAGATTGACAGGAATTGAGCGGTCTAGCCTACTTCGGCTCGAATCGATGTCGGACGAATCGTCGGAGGAGGAGGAAGAGTGCTGGAGATAAAATTCTCGGAGGGTCGGCGGCCGATTATTTAATCCGAATATCTTTCCTTCTATTATTTTTTCATCTGTCATATTTTCCCAGGGCTCAGCCAATAATCTTGTACCAGCTAGGAGCAATTCTTTTCTTGCCCGCTTGCCTCGAGAGTCCAGAATTCCTTTTAACAGGAGACCAAGAGAGAGAGAGAGAGAGAGAGAGAGAGAGAGAGAGACGTGGAGAGAGATCTGTCTTTTGTTCCGGTAGTTAATAAGAGGATTTCGCGAAGGGCTAAAGAATGTTTTTTCCACGGAAAAAAAGGTTCTTGCGCGGCTCGGATTCGAAATGTCTTCTTCAGCGAGACCCGAGTGCTCGCGAAAAATTCAAGCAACGCGGATTAAACAGCTTCCCTTTAATCCTTTGCGGACGGAGCGGTTCGAAGCCAAGCGTTCCGTGGGGCCGAACCGCTGCAGCGCGCTATAGAGGTTGCTATTTGAAAAATTAGTATAAACCAACAAACGAGTAATCGTTCTTCATGTATATATATAGCTGTCAGATGCATTGGTTGTTTTCGCCGAACACGTATGCAGTAGCTCACAATAGTGGCCGTATATCTTTCAAAATGCAATAACTTTTTTAAAACTCTACTAAATAATGCTATTTCTTGGAATGACAATAAAAGTAAAAAGGCTCTTGTCTTTTTACTTTTTTATCTGAGTCTACGACGTAAACTTCAAAATACTTTTCATAGATCTCAGTATCTCGCGTGTATGCTGACAATTGATCGTTATATGTTTCGATTAAGAAATTACAAAACATGAATTTTTTCTTTTTCTTTTAGCAGCTAATAGAATTTATTTATTATCAAGTCCTTTAGCGAGGTTCTAAAAAAATTACTACGTTTTAAAAAGTGTACGAACACTTTTGTGGGCCATTGTAGTCGACGCATAGAATATGAGTTCATGGGCCAAATCGATGGTTAAAGCACAACACATATGTGCGGCAGTCGTTCGTCAAAGGTTAATCCGGCAACCGGTGTGGAACATAGGATGAAGCACTTGTTTTGCGTTAACGAAGGAAGCATCGCGGTACGCGGTCGGAAAAGCGACGAGAGACGGCGAACGTGAAACAAATAAATGAAAAGGCAACAGAAGCGCCGGCAGGATCCGGTGAAACGAGCTATCATATTCAACGGCAAGTGTCTTTAGCAGAATTAAATCCACGAGCGAATCCTGAAAGTTTTCCTCTTGGCCGCGAGTCACTTTCACGCCGCTTTCTCACGCGGTCCGCAACGCAACAATCGAGCTCCGCGAGAGGACTATGCGAAGAAACGTAGATACAAGTATAAATCGATCAATCTGGATCCGTTCATATCGGCAACACTTACCGTCGGCATTGTATGCACGAGCGCGCGTTGCGAGTGTAGGGGCGGCGCGCGTCGTCCTTCAATCCTTAAAAAGATCCTCGACCGTGTAAACACGTGCGTCTCAAATTTCAATAAAACGCGAAAACAGTATCGTTGAAGATATGAAATCCCGAATCTTTCAACAGGCCAGTTAAGGGAATGGACCCTAATCGCTGTAATCGCGAATCATCGTTCGCAGATCCCTAACGAATTTTCATGGAAAAGCTGTGGGAGAGTGGGCGCGTTTCTTCGAGCCGAGAGGAAGTTTCCCGAAAGCTCCCGACAGGAACGTCGTCGAAAATTATAGCAGCGGAGAAATCTCGCCGATTCTCGGGATACACAAAGGGATGAACGCGTCCCTTCGGAGGGGTTCGGGCGGGAAGGGCGAGGAAGAGGGTGGCAAATAACGACAGATAAAGAAAGAGGGGGTGACGTCACGACGGGCGTCCGTTGGGCTAGGTCGCGTCGCGGCCTCCCGCCGCCCCGCGTCCCTGCCAACGTTACTCCCCGCGTTTCTCGCCGCGAACCGCCTAACCCGACCCCTCCGGCCGCCCTCCCCGGCATCTAGCAGCTCCTCCACCCTCGGCCGTCGTGCCGAAAAAAGCAAGGCTCGCAGAAAGGACGCCCGGCGTCGTGGCGCTCTTTGGCTGATCAATACACGCCGCCTCGTACGCGGACGGACGGTCACGCATGTGCACGGTGTGGGCCCCTCTTTCTCTCTTTCTCTCTTCCTCTCTTTCTCTCTTTCTCCCTTTCTCTCTTTTTCTCTATCTCTCTGTCTCGCTCCTCCCTCCGTCTACGACTGCCTCGCTCCTCGTCCCTCGTCACATAACCTCTCTGTCCCTCTCTCTCTCTTTCTCTATCCCCCGTTTTTACCGTCGATTTTTCTCCCTTTTCCACCGGCGCCCACCCACTTTTCCCGCCGCGCGCGCGTCTCTCTGTCTCCGTCCGGTTCTCGCCGCGTACGCCTTCTCCCTTTTCCTTCGTCTTCTTTTTGCGCCGCTTCCACCCCCTTGTCGGATCCTTCCGACCGCATCCCCGCACCCTCTTCCTCGACCGGACACCGGGTACGCGTGACTCTTCCTTCGAGAGCTTCATTTGGGGACCGGAATTCCTAAGATCGCGGTTTACCGGCTCGCGACGCCGACTTTTCAGAGTCCTCCCGGCAATTTGATTACCGCGGTCGTGTCTCGGATACGACGTTTAATACTTCACGTTTTCTTCGTTTACGGTCTCTTAGTGCAGCTTGTTTCTTCTATAAGGGGCTTCCAGTTTCCGATTTCTAGTTTTTAGTTTGCAGTCCCCGCGTTGCTCGGGTAGAGTCCGCCGTTCGAATCGGCGAGCAGTCTTCGACCGACTCGGTTCTCCTCCGATGTATTTTTCATCCGTCCCGTGGCCACCCCTCTTTCCTTCTCTTGCGACCCATCGTTCGATCCTTCCACCCCCTCCGTGTCTATCTTTCCGCCCCTCGTTCCCCGGCCGCGCTCCTCCTTCCCGGAGACTGGCCGATTTTTTCCTCCCGTTTCCTCGGCTCCGATATTTTTTTTACACCTCTTTGCCCGCCCGCCCTCCCGCCACGCTCGGTTCGCCCGGCACCCCCGTAGTCCCGCCCGTCCTCGCTCGCCCCGCTCGCCCCGCTCGGCCCAGGCCGCCTCGAGCGCCCTCCTTCCTCTCCGCCGTCGCTTTTCTCTTCTTTTTCATCCCCCTTTCTTGCTCTCTCCTTCGATCCGCGCTCGCTCCTCTCACCCCCTTCTCGTCTCTCTCTCTCTCTCTCTCCTTCTCCCTGTCTCTTCCACTCTCTCTCTCTTTCTCTGTTTCTCTTCTCCTCCTCCACATCCTCCTCCTCGTCCTCCTCCGACCACCCAACCGCTCGGCTCGCCTCCTCCTCCTCCTCCACATCCTCCTCCTCGTCCTCCTCCGACCACCCAACCGCTCGGCTCGCCTCCTCCTCCTCCTCCTCCACCTCCTTCTATCCCCTAGCCGGCCTCTCACCCCCTTTCCTTCCCCGTACACCGTACTATCCTTGTGATTTTTTTCCCCGGCCACCCTCCGACGCCGGGCGTAGGCGTCGTTTTGCTATCGGGACGCTCTCTCGACTATCGGCCCAACCACCTACACCGACGTACGGAACAGGAGGCCGCGGGAGGGGGCGGGCGCGGAAGGAGAGGGTGGCTGCAGCGCCTGGATGCGAGCTAAAATGTATTTTTTTGTTCTCTTCCCTTCTTTATCTTCGCTTCGAGCTGCTCGTGGTAGGTTGGATTACCAATCCGGGGATCGTGGAGCACGTTTTTCCATTTTTTTTCCCTCCTTTTCGCTTTTTCCACCTACCCCTTCTGCACGTGTGTGTGTGTGTGTGTGTGTGTGTGTGTGTGTGTGTGTGTGTGTGTGCACGCGACCGTCTACGGGTGTGCGCGTGTGTGTGTGTGTGTGTGCACGCTCGCCTGGACGTAAGGGTTGGATCGGACAGAGCCCCAGCCCCCACCGCGTTTCCAGCTATATAGAAAAATTATCGACTTGAATTTTTGAAGAACCTCGTGTCCGCGTCGGGCGCGGATCTGATTTGATCGATGACAGAGGGCCGCCGACGCGAAATGGTCAAAGTCCTCCTTTCTTCTTCTCCGGTCTTTTCTCGCACGATGGTGGCGCGAAAATCGCCGGAGACGATTCGAGACGAGGCCCCCGGTCTCTATTGGACGCTGTTTCGGCTGGCAACCCGTGTCGCAAATGTCAGAGAAATGTCAGAGGCTGACATTAGGCGGCCGCGGGGCTTGTCCTCGGGGATCGAAACGCTTCAATTATTCGTCTCGCTCGTTTGGGAAGCAATTTCGTGCGTCGCGTGACCGATCACGATACCATATGCCAGCGGACGTACGGATTTACGAGATGATCGCTGTTCCCTTCCTGCTCGAAGGGAAAAGCGATTTCCTCCCGCGAGTCGCACCTTGCTCCTTCTTCAAGCGACGGCTTCCGTCGCATCTCGAGCATTTCCCGGGCTGACTTTTATTTTGGTCTCGCCGCGCGCAACCACCATTAATCACGGCAATTTAACGTTAAGTAATTGCTTGGTCGGAGCTATTAAAATCTGAACGGGTAACGAGAATAAATGTTGCTCGGTTCAGCGACGTCTTTATCGACTTTGAGAGGAGGGCGGCCATGAGTTAAGACGCGAGACGGTGCGGTGGGAATATCTCGGTCAGGGCCCGGTTTCCCTGAAAATACCCTCGTGTCGAAGGGATTCCCTTCGTGGCGACGCCGGAGGGAAAGCCGGTCCCGCGTTAGGGCGCGTTTGACCACCCTCGCCCCTAAAAATGCATATCCCTTCGCGTTCTTCGAGTTTCTCGCAAGAATCGGATCGTTTCACGAGCCACCTGTAGAGCGACAGACGAAAGTATCGCCCTTTCGACGCCTTATGGTGTCCCTTCGCTCGGTTTCTGGGTCGGCCCTACACCCTCGGATTTACACGGGCGTAAAATTTGGCCCGCGGAACGACCGTAATATCGATTCCCTTCGCCGTGAACCGGGTCGATCGTTTCTCCTCAGTTTCCTCTCGAGAACCTGTCGGATAAATGAAAAGTCCCTTTCACGGCCCTTCGATTTCCCGAATTTTATCGACTGCAGTCGCTATTATTCCTGCGAAACTGATTCCCGTATAGCTGGCTCTCTCGTTCCCTTCAAAATGAAATACTAGCTCACCTCCGCCGGCCGACATTTTTTATTCGGATAATAAATTTTCCAAACCTTGGCTCCGTGGCAGAAAATAAACCGCCCCCGCGCGCGTTCTCTTACATATCGCATTCCGAGTCCTTCGAGGAGAATACGTGACCACACGCAAGGTCCTTCGAGTTGGAGGGTAGCGGCGGGTCTCGCCTGTGGTTTAGGGGGTCACGGGAAGGGAAACGGGGTCATCCATAGTCGTCCTCGGCGTCCTGCAGGTTCCCCGTAACTACTCCGCCTCGAACTACCCCTGTGTGCGTGGGCGCTGGGAACACGATCGGGGGATAGAATTTTCTCCGGGGCAGCAATTAGTGGATCGCCGAATGATTTACCGGGAACAAATTTGAAAGATTTCGGGAACTCCCTCGTGGGACGTTCGCTGTCCAGCGCTCGGAATTAAGGGTTTTATTTGTAACGCCCTTTGGGGACGAGTAGATCGAATTTCCAGCGACGCGATGGTAAATCTAATTTATCCCGGCGTGTAAATACTTCGAGGAGTCGAGGTCGAAAGGTATTTATTAAATATTCCAACGAAATTCGAGACAGTCTCTCTCTCTCTCTCTCTCTCTCTCTCTCTATCTATCTATTTATCTATCTGCCTCTATCTATCTGTCCATCTCTATCTCTCTTCACTCTGCCCTCGGGCGTCGCTGCCACGCAACTCGCGCGAGAGCACGGCCCGCGTAACAAGTTGCGTCGAGTCGAGATACACCATTCGAGGGTCGGGATTGTTTATCTTCGCAGAAGGCCGAGTGATGCCCAAGGTCAGAGGCCAGGTCTGCCACCCTTGTCTCTGTTGTGTCTAGACAGCGTTCCCAACCGTTCCCGCCACCCCGTTTTGCCAGCCGCGACCCTCTTCGCCGCCCACCACTTCGAATGCCTCCCCCGACATATCACACTCCACCACCTTGCCAAGCCGAGGCCTCTCACCTACAACCCTTGCCGGCGCGCTTGCCAATTATCGAGCTACCCCTCGGCTGGTTTTCAAGGTGCGCGTGCCCTCCAACGAAAACCATCGATTACCGAGCAACAACCCCGCGGATTCCTAGAACGAGTCTTCTGGAACAAGAGAACTAGCTCTTGCCAAAGTTTATTCGAAAATTTAGTTTTCGACCAGACCTTTCTATCAACCTATTTCCCCCCCTCCTGGTTTCGAACTAACCTGGTCAGACACTGCCCCGAAGGAAAGCTGCAGTTGTCTGCTCAGACAGAGTTTCCCTTCTCAGCCAATTTCGAAATAACGCGATCAGAGTAACCGAGCCAAGAAAATTTTGTAAATTTCGACACGCAACGATCCGACGCCAGTGAAAAAAGATTGCCGAGAGTTTGATTAACGGAGCCCCATGGTTTCTGTTCCAGCAATGCAACCCCCACGACAAGGAGAGCGACTACTGGGGCGGCGGACGGGGCGCGAAACAAGGTTACGAGGTGAGCCAGCCGGTCGCACATATTTTAACCGAACCGCCGGAATTTTCGCGGGCCCCGTGCTAATTCTACTTAGTGAAGCGCAGCACTTTCTGTTGCAGGCGAAAATGAACGCGGACCACGGCCAGCTGCAGAAGGGTGAGTGTGCGCTGTCTCTTTGCTTAATTCCGTCCCCCGGCTTAATTGCTCGAAAATTCGCGCGCTTCGCGGAGGAGCCGCGTAATTATGCGCGCTCGCTCCTCTCCTCTCCTCACCTCCCCTCACCTCCCCTCCCCTCCGCTCTCGTCGCGTCTGCTCTCCCTGCCCTCGGTGGCCCTCGACCTTTCTCTACCACGTGCAGGGAGAACCGTTTCGGCCGTTGAATAAACGTCGAGCGCCGCGCAAATATTTACACTCAATACTCGATAGCGCTGCCATTCGTGGATATTGAAATAACAGAGCCGTACTTCGAACCGGCAGCCACACTTTTTCTAGTTTTCATCGGGAGGGGTGTGAATTTCATTTCGGTCTATCCTGCGGCGGATGGAGGGCTCTAACGGGTCTAAGCAGACCGAGTTTTTCCCTTCCGCGATTCATCGTCGCGCTCGAGGAACGCCGGACCTGGTCAAATGGGCCCTCCAAATTGATCTTTCTTTCTAGGCTAGTAGAATCATTGCTGTATGGCGACCGATTCTTGCGCACGTGGTTGGTTTTGCCGGCATAAATTTGTCGAATAAGGCGTGTCTTATTTTACGTTAATATCGCTCTGAATACTGTCAAAGTTCAGAACCGCAAACTCAGACTTTTGAAAACTTGGAAAGTTGAAAAATTAAAGAATCGTCGAAAACTGCGGTAGCTTATTGTCTCTGATCGGGATCTCTATAATAATTGCAATAAAACTGATATCTTAGAAATACCAATAGAAAAATGTATTCATTCGAATTTTGTGGGGGACAGTTTATCACATTTTTCGCTTTGTGTTTACCAAAATCGTTGAAACCATTCGCTAATGATCAAAAATTGCTACGGACATTTTGTCGATTTTTCAGGATGTTCCAGATTATCACTTCCTTTTCTCTATTCTTCTATATTTCCTTACATCCACCCTTATTTCTAGTATTACTATTATTTCGGTTCGTACTTTAGTTTATTGTATCTATATTATTGTCTTTCATATTTCTTACTTGCTCGTTAACATTATTCTTGTGTCTACTATATTCTTTTAACTTCTTGATCATTGTACTCGTGCAATTGCTTTTACAAATAAATTATTGTTACAATTAATTCTCATTAACATATACCGTACTTGATAAGCCCAATAAAAAATAGCATTGTTTTAAGTTTAAAATCAGGAAATATTCACAGCGGAGTGTGTCTTTAGGAAGATATATTCATTAATCCATTCACAATTTTCCGTTACGCAGATAAGAAAACCTATAACTTTATCTGCTAATCAAATTTTATCCTGCAACTCGGATAAGGGTGAGAATGACTTGAAATATGGTAATGACTTCGAACATGTCTAAGATGTCTTCCATTTAGCAGTCTATCAGATACTCTAAACAAAAATCAATTTAAAGGATACAATTAACCATATCCGCATTTATCCTTCTGTACCGTGAATGTTGGGTTCGCGAGGAACGATGAACGATCGATGGATCGCGTGCGACCGGCCGGAGATCCACCGGGCGATTTCACATAGGCTCGCGGATGCCGAGTTTATTATTAGATAACACAGAACCGGAGAGACCTTTTGCTGTCCAGAATCCAGACATAAGACACGGAGAGAGAGAGAGAGAGAAGATAGGGAGATGGAGAAAGAGAGAGAGTGAGAAGGAGACAGCGAGAGAAAGAGTGTGGCGGAAGGGAGGGAGGGAGGGAGGGAGAGGAAGGAGACTGGGCCCGGAGCTGACGCACGCTGTGTGTAAACAGTTCGTAAGGCCCGTTCGCTGCCTGAAACCGGTTGTGACTTTGCATCCGTGACGTAAGATCGTCGATTAGGATCGAATCAGGTGGGGGCAGGTGGAGGCCGGGCAAAAAACACGTGTGAACGCGAATTTATCATTCGGCCGTGTCCCCGTCGCGGTCTTTTATTTTTCGCAGTCCGCGCGCGGCAGTCCGCGCCGGTTACCGGTCCGGCTTTGTCCTTCGTTTTGTACTTTCCTCCTTCCGCGTGGCGGGCTTTTTGTCCGCTTTCTTCCCTCTCTTTCTTTCGGGCTGAAATGGGTCAAGTTCGCGGGCCACTCGAGCCTTCCTCTCTTATTAAAGTTTGCGCGGCTGATGAATCCGATAATAACCAGCCGCCGCGTTTCTCTCGTTCTCCCCTTTGACCTCGCAAAGGAGACGAGTCTCTTCGGCATACCGACGGCGCGCTTGTTTAACCACAGGCTCCGTTATCTCCTCCTAGACCCGAGCAGATTTCCGTGCTCGATTGCGAAAGCGGTGGCGAGGGGTTAATCGAAATTTCGAATCGATTCCGGATTAGCCACGGTGTGTACGGATCTCTCTAATCGATAGATCGCGTGCAAAAAAAATGCTTCGGATCGAATCGTCGCGCGTCTCGCGTAATACGAATGAAACGCGTGAATGGCGAGGTGACTCGCGTTGCGTTCGTTGATCATCGGGATCGACTCGGGGGGAAAAAATGATCCGGTGAATGAGCACACGGGCGACTTTTTGCCCCGGTTCTTTTCACTTATCGGGTGAATCGGCGTGGCGTGGCGCGGCGCGGCGCGGCTCGGCTCGGCTCACCGCGCGCGGTTCTCGTTTCTAGAGTGCGGAGTGCAGAGAGAGAGAGAGAGAGAGAGAGAGAGATAGAGATAGAGAGGCAGGGGAAAGCGGCGAGTGTGTGTCTCGTAAATGGCCGATCGACACGACACGTCGCGCGTGCCATTGGCAGTGAAAAACATTTATGGAAACGTGCTTCACCTTTTACGAGTGAAGCCACCGGATTACTTAATCCCTTCGGGGAGACCGCGACAGGGAAAAGAATGACGGGCCTAGGTCATTGCCGGCGAGAGCCTGCTCCGCCTCGGGAAACCAGCATCGATGACTTCCTGTTCGTTTTCGAGAAGAACGATCGCCGGAACGAATCGAACAAATGACTCGGCTTTGTGACGACTCGTCGTCGTTGTCGAAACGCGAGTTCTGCAGTCGCCGGTGGTAATATCTTCGGGGGTTGTTCCCTCGCCGGAATCGGCCAGCGGAAAGCGAAACGAGCGAGGCGCGAGCGCGCGCGCGCGCACGTTCGAACGAGGCTGCTTAACATATTCATCATTCCCGGCTGGAAACACCGTGTTAACCACCTGTGGCGACACGGAGAGCCGAGAAAATAAAGCTCGGCCGGCTATCACGGCGAGCAAACAACAGAGAGACAAGGAGAGCCGAGGAGAGCACGAGACGAGGAGCCGAGAAGCCGAGGATCTCCGCAGCTGCGGATCACGCATAGGTGAAAGTCGTTATCTGTTACGTTAACGAGCGGCCAGGGCGTCATGGGATCGGCAGAGGGCCACGGAGGAATCGCTTCACGACCGGGAATTACCATGGCCGAAGCCAAAGGGTCATTAGAGTCGACCATTCGCCGCGATTACGTTTCGTGTAACGGAAGTCGTGACGAAACTTCTCTTGCCGCTGACTCTCGTGAACAAGGAGAGACATTAACGCACCGACGTATTCCATCTGTCAGCCTTCGGTAACGCAGTATTTGACAACGAAAGAATATCTCTCCGATCTTAAATTGATTTTCTCGTCTATCTCGGTTAATTGAAAAATCCCTCGTCGGTCGTTATCCCGACTGCGCAAAGACGTCTGTTTATGAACATCCTGAAAACGTTCTACAAACCTGGATATTTTAAAGACGTAAATTTATTATTCATTTATTACTCATCTGGGTAAAGAAATATCAAGGGAAAGATATACGAAAAAATGAAAATTAACGATAGGGGTCAAAAAGTTTAGTTTACTTCGTTACGACTGAGATAAACAAATTTGTATTTTGTATAAAGATCCGCAGATCAATTATTAAGGTTGTATATGCACGATTATAATAAAATGGTCTGCTAGTAGCGGGCAAAAGATGGAACCATTGATGACTGTGAACGCGAATAAGAGATTGCGTTGCGTTTGAAGTGAACAAAATTCAAACGTGATCATAATTAAGATCGCCGATAAAATTCCGACATCGAAACGATGACCAGTTCGGAACATCTCAAGACGCCTTAAAGACGTCCAATACACGTCGCTAGATGTTCAAACCTAAAATGGGCATGGAATGGACGTTCTTGAGACGCCTTGTGCTATCTGTGACGATTTCTTGATAGTATGCAGGAGAGTCGATTCAATCCAGCGACGTCGCACCCGGAAGATCGAACGCGTTAAGTAATGACTCAATTGCCGGATTGGCCTCGACCCGTCATTATTATCGCCTCGCGTGTCTCGAATTCGAATCCCAGGAACATTTTCATTCCGTGGTCGAGATCAGCCCCGAAGCGTTCGCGTAAACGTTCCCTGACTATTCCTTAATGCTCGGATCGCATGTCGCCGAAATTCCGGCCTCGAAAGAGGGCCTCGCCGATTCCGGTGAGCGTTCCTCTCGGCGCGGCGCGGCGCGCCGCGACGGCGGCCAATCACGAGATCGCGAGCGGTCAGCGGAAACCGACCACGACATGACAGTTTCGATGAAGTAATTGGCCGCAAGGTCCGGCGCCGCGTCGGTTTCTCTCTAATGAAGATAAATATCGGAGCGGGAAAGCGGTCGAAGATCGACTTCGATCCGCGCGATCTACACTTGATATCTCTCGCTTTCGTTTCCGGCCGAGACTCGCCGATTAATGAATCGTCCCGCCACCTGTCAACGGAGTTAATAGCGCCGATCGTCGACGATTTAAATGTTACGCAAATCGCCGCGTAAACCGACCGCGCGTCCATCGACGACGATTATTTAAAGCAAACAGCGACGATGATACGGCGGGAGGATCGCGGATATCCGTTGCGGTTCCTCGGTGCCGGGACGGCGAGTAAATTCCAAGGGAATTTACGGTGGAAAAAGGGCTCGTTTCCGCGGGCCATGTTTCCGTGAAGCGACGTGTAAATCGACTCGTTCTTCATCGGCGGAACGGGGCGTCGTGATATAAAATCCAGGAACGACATCGTAAAACTTGGCGCCCGGACGGTAAAATCTCTGGAAAAGCCATCAAACCGAAACGGTGAGGAGAAGAGAGGTAAAAAAAAAATAGCGCGCCAAGGGGGAGGAGGGGACCGTAAAAACACCTGAACTACCGATCATCGAAGCTAGACGATCGCCAGACGGTGTGTCTGCCGACCGAGAAAACCTTCTCTCAGCCCCACGGAATTCCTGCTGTAAAAGACCAAGAAAAAGACGAGCGACGGGAGCAGTGCCTCTTTCTCCCGTTAAGAATCTCGGCTTTCTCTCCTCCCTTCGGGCTCGAGCGCTAATCCCGTGGCTCAGTTTTTCATTAAACGAGCCGAGGTTAATCCCCTCGTCTCGGTCGTTTGATTTCCCGAGGATTCAAATTCTTCTTAGCCGGCGCGCCACGACGCGCTCCGTCCGTACGCCACGCCACGCCACGCGGCGCCGAGCCGAGCCGAGCCGAGCCCAGCCGCGCTGCGCTGCGCCGGGAACTTCGATCTTTGAACTTGGCTGCTGCTACTATTGCGGCGTCTCTCTAACCTGATGCTGATAGCTCGGCGAGCTCGATTCCTTATTCATAACCCCGCGGCCTGGATTAAAAATTCAGCGTTGCATTTACAAGGCTGATTCCAGCATCGGCGCCTTGTAACGACTGGCACGCAATTCCGCGCGAAAAAATCAACGACGAAAGCAGCCGTACGAAACCTGTTCTCGATGAAACCGACTCGGAAAATTTCTTTGGTCGCTCGTCAACAAGGAGAGTGGAATCGGTACAAAGTGCTCGAGATAACTCGTTCACGCCGACATGGACGTTCGCCTGGCGATTCGCGTATTTTTCGCGAGAACTTTGATTTTCGAGGCGACGAATGGGTAAACGGTGCACGACAGTTTCGAAAGTGGTAATTTACGGACGAAAATCAATTTTTAATCTTTTATATTTCAACATTTTTCCTACCTCAAGTAAGGAGTTTTTAAAACGTCGAAATTTTTGCTTGTTTCGCATATTGTAATCACATTGTTTTCATTTTCATTTGTGCTATTATTCTATTATAATTGCATTAATATTGCTACTATTATTATTATTATTATTATTGATAATATACAGCTCATGCTAAATGATGAAAGCAAATTTAAAACTATTCAATTGGAATTGGAATTAAATTATTGAATCATTTCGTAAACAACGCTGGAATGCAAATGTATGCCGTACTTTCATATGCGCGACATATGTATTTCTATTATCTAGTGATGGTATAAGCATGTTTCAATTAGTATTCGAAGAATATAAAGTTATGTACAATATAAACTTTAAGAAGACTTCTATGAAAATGTTAAGAACTGTTAATAGCTGCTGCTACGTGCAGTGTCCAATTCAACGTGTACTTTAACAGATTGCAATACTAGAACCTTCTGTGGCCGACTCAGTGTCTACAACTTTCAAAGAATTTTCATACATTTCCGATAAACTGCTAACGAAACATTTTCAACAAAAGTTCACAAGTATTTATTTTTCCAGCAATTTTCATATATGAAATTTCAGAAATCAAATTTTCGTCATAGTTAATTGAAGTCATTTTGATATTCTTTGATATTTATATAATTTATATTAATCTTAATATATATTTTTGACTCGATGATATTATGACTGGTGGCAAGACGAATAGAACGACCCACTAAACTATGCCTTTAAGCCTCGAAAAAATGATAAAATAATTTTGGACACGATAAACGGGTCTCCGAACCGCTGCACGGTGGTCAGATTCGCGGAGAAAAATCCGTTTCCGCGGAAATTCCGTCGTGTCGCAGGACCGAGGGCAAGGAAAGCGAAGAATTTCCACGGAGCACTCTCTCTAATGAAAAACCTTTTGAAATACCAAAGAAGCCTCCTCTCCTCTATCGCTCCCTCCCTCTCTACGGTCGCTCCTATCCCCAACCAGATGGCACGGCCTTCGAAATCACGGTGAAATACGGGGAAAAATATTTTGGAGAGGAACGCGCCGAAATTATTTGCGAGACCGGCTCGACCAGTGGCCTAATAGCTGCCCGGTGACATAACGACCTTGCCAGCGGTGCATCTGATTTGAATACCGTGCCTCGTCCCGTTCCGGGACCTTTCTGGTCTGGGACAATGGTCGCCCGAGGCGTCTGCTCATCGACCAAAATGCTTTGCCCTCGAAAACAGAAAAACACGGGGAATCCACCGGCTCTTTCTTCTCGCCGATTATGTTTGACCGAGGCAACGTGAACGGTATACTCTATGTCGTTAGTTCTCTTTGACTTTCCTCGAGGTGTCGCTTTATCCTGTGTCTTGACTTTGAAATGCGTGTTAAACACCAGAACTACCGGGCACTCGCGAGGGGATTCTCGTTTAACAACGTGAAAATTCATTGCTTTCCTTTTATTTCTTTATACGGAACTAAATGTTACATTGAACGGAAATGTTTAAACTGCACGAAATTTCATCGAATTTTTCTTACTTCTTATTAAACAGTGATTCAGTCTTATGCTGGTTTTTAAAAAATTTCTTAAACTTAGATATTTTTAAATGGTAGTTAAATTAGATTAAATTAAATGAAAAATTTGACAAACTTAACGAAGTTTCGAAAAACAGCGTCTCTAATCAAATTTTATTCTTTTCTCATTATACAATTTTAGCTTAAAAGAGTTGTTGAAAAGTATTATAAGCGAAAAATAAAATCTAATCTTAGGTTCGATCTCTGGGCGAGTTTGTAGCGAACAAAACAAGCTTTGTTTCGAATCAATTAGTCGACTAGTTTCTGAGTTATCCCACCTGTCAATTTAAGAAATGCGTTTAAAGTTTTTGGTAAGATTTCAAAAATTACGGTTGAAAAATTTTGGACTCGTTGTATTGTTGATTTTAACAAAATAAATGGATATTTTCGAATCGCTACGCAAGAATCCACTCTTAACGCGATTAATGTACATTGTTCTATAACCCTATTAAAATTACACTTTACAAAATTACAGTGTTTTATAACATCAGTCATTCCGACTGGTTTGGTCAGTTCTAGTTTTAACGACGACCGACAATTATTAAAACATTGACTACTTGAGACATATGAGTGACAATAATATTGCACTTGTTTCCAATTTTTATTCTCTTCTCTTATTAAAACCTTAGCCGAAGGTTTATTTTTGCAATATCTTGATACCAAAACATTTTATTACTTAGGTTCACCATTCAAGTCCTCTAATAGGTGATAACATATTTAAATAAATTTTATTACAAATAATGTTCTCCCGAGCTTACGCTGGATGCTCAAGAGCATTTAAATAGTACAATAATTAAATACAACTTTTAAAAATATTCTTTAAAAAAACTTTCTTTAAAAACTACCTTTAGGATATATTAGTTACAAGGTTAGTAAATATGTGTAAATATATATTTTAGTAAATATTTTTTTTTTTAATTTTCCTATGTACTCCTTTTTCATTTCCGAACGAGAAAACCGCCGGTATTAGAGTAAGCCTACAGGGAATAATATGCGGTCATTTAAGCGTTAATCGTTTCGTTGAAACCGTAAAGCTCTTGTCCTTAAAATGCTGCATTGACGTCAGGGTTTAGAGCCGTTGCATAATGGATCCTAAATCTTACGTTTTACTATTATCTTTCTGATAATAAATTGTAAAGATACTTTTACAAAGAGTTCATTCGTTATTTTTTGTTTATTATTTAACAGTGCTTTGCGTAAAAGAGTTCCAGCAGTTCTTTAAGTGATTGCATTTTCCACAACTCTTAATTCATTCTCCATTATCAACGAATTAACTTTTCTGACGCACGCCGTGTTCTGCTTTCGACGGCTCATATTATGATAGAAATGATTAAAAATGTAAATAATCGTGTTTTTGTCATTTTTTTTACGTAACATAAAATAGTTGCTTTTAGTGCTGCGTAAAACTAGTACCAGGCGAATAAATCTTGTCCATAACTCGGTTTGCGAAGCGATTTAGAATGCGTGTTAATTTGCGAAGTATTTTTGAGTAATCGCGCATGCGCAGCAGCGCTTGTAAAGCAAGCCGTTTTATTTGAAATTATTGAAAGTGTAGAGTTTTCATTAGTTGGCACGATCGAGTAGAGTCCGTTAGCGCGCTTTTAAATTTTATTGTAATTTACGCGTCTGGCCGTCGCCGTTGAAAGACGTTTAATAGTGTCTCTTAATGCTTTCCTGAAAGCGTAGTCATTTTTCTGTAAAGCGTCGCAAGAAGCATAATTAATAGCCGACTGTGTGATCTCTGACACAGCGTTCGATACCGCGAGTCTGTGACAAGCATAGCTGACAAGTTGAAACTTTGAATATTCATCTGAACCTGATGCAAAGATCGACGAGTTCAATCGCAATCGATCGACGAGTTCAATCGCAATCGATCGCCGAAGATCGCCGATAAATTCCGCGACGGTGCCGTTCTAAAACGATTACACCTCTCCGCAGTTATGGCTCGTATATTTTTCGATCCGCGAAATCATGGTTTCCGCACGTACGGACGTTTCCGAAACGAAATTCCCAATAATACTGGCGTCGTTCGAATTACTCTCGATCCGCTGGGCAATCGAATCGCGACGAATCGATCATCCCCGTTTGCCAGCGATATTCCGTAACACGGCATTAGCATAATTTCCTCCTCGGACCAGGAACTGCCGCTGTTCACGGCCTGTCTTGTTCGTTCTCCACGCGGAATTAGACGCGTTTTTGCCGGCTCTTATCGCCGAAACGACGCGACGACTCGGCCGGCACGAGACGACGACGGTGCATCGCCAGGCAGCCCAGTCGAATGCAAAGTGGCGGCTGGATCCTTGATCCTTCCGACTCGGTGACGTCAGGATCGCTCGCGCGACAACAATCGATCGCATATTCATGAATCCGTGGAGAGCAACGCAGGCCACGGTGTCGCGTTCACCGCGATTACGACAGCGATCTTAATGGCCCGAATGAGAGTCGCGTAATGATAACAGGTGAACAGATTTTATTATTCCATTCTATCCCGAGAAGACAGTTTTTTTTCCTCTCGCTTGCTCTATCTCTCTTTTCATCTCCCTCTTTCTGCTCTCTCTCTCTCTCTCTCTCCTCTCTCGTTTTTTTAGCTATGCTATCTCGTTGAATATTTAACGAACGTTCACGGCGATCGGTTACCTGCGAATCGTGCTTACATGTTTCTCATCTGAAAATTAACTGTTTTGCAAGCTCTCGATTTCAATCGGTAATTAATTGTCGGAATTGTTTGCAAGTAATCGGAGATCATATTTGATCTCCAAATCGATTGTTCTCCTTGTATGCATCATCGAAACTTTTAAGGAATCGCATAATATTTTATTCTGTAAAACATCGCACAACATGTTGATCTCAAAAGCGTATTAATAGAACGATTAATCGTGCTATCTCTGTACACGCAACAATAAATAGAATTTAAAAGGCTTTGAAAGTCTGAAACCATAGTTACACCATATCATACAATCGTCATTTTACTAATCTGTGTAAGGTAACGTTTTATTTTGTATAATTTCTATTTCATTTCTCGTTCCTTCGGTACTAACAGTTTTGCCCGTGAACGAGCGAATGAATAAATTATTAGCATAATCGATATTATGCTACATAAGACAGGCAAAGCAAGCGGCGAATTTCTAGATTTATTTCTTCGATTCTAAAGTCGAGACGGAATTCCCGAGTGTCGAGAGAATCTCCCCACGAAAGAGGCGACAGCCTCGTCGAATTCCGGCTCGTTTCGACGCAGCTGGTAAACAATTATAAACATGTGTCACAATGGAGACAATTGCCGCGCTCCCACGGCCATTAGCCGCGTTTCCCGCGAGCCGGAGTTCCGCAAAAGGGCCCGCGCGTTTTTGCGATCTCATTTAGTGAAATTTCACTGTCGGTGTCGTCCTCGTACTCTCCAATTTTATTTCGCGCTAATACCTCATGCCTTCCCAATTCTACCGATAACACCGGCAAGACAATATCGAGATAAGTTTTAATCACCGTTCGAAAAGAGACGCGCGATGGGCGACATTATTTTTGCTCACAGTGTATTTAATGGCTTCGTTGCCTGTCCGAAATTACTGGCTTTATTACGGGCTTTATGGCTGGGTGCTCGCCAGCGTCTATATTACATCGAAAACACTCCTTCGATAAGAAAACCGCCGCACACGAAACCATCGCGTCTCCGTCAGTGTGAATACTTATTGCGAAGCGTTCCATATTTTCTGTCCGTGGAATCGTTTGAAACAGAAATTGCTTTGTGCTTCATCTACCTGCAAATGAATTCGTAACGCGTACTCCAAACGGTTCTCTTTTCTTCTTTACTTTAGCGAATAAATAAATAAACAAGTAAGTATATAGGTGCGTAAATTATTACAGTGTCGCTGTATGAGCCTCATTTTTATATCGTCGATGCTGGAACGGTGACGAAATGAAACGGATTAGGTTGAGTGGACGTAATTAAAGTATCGAACTAGGGCGAGATTATAGAAAACTGGAAAACGAGAGAGTTGCTTAATCATGGCAGCAAATGAGCGGCGCCAGCTTTGGAAATCATAAAACGCGCGTTTCCCGGTTCCTTTCGATTTCTTTGGGATCGCTCGGAAAGAAAATCGTGACGGCCGACGATCCGTGCGCGGCTGGAACGATCCATGAAATCGTCGGAAATTAGCGGCACAACAATTTCGTACGTAATTCGAATTTTCTGCCCCTCCTCGTTCCCAGGTGTTCACCGAGCGATTCTTGTTCTCGTAATTACGAGTTCGCGGCATTGTTCGCCCGAGGACACGGCACACGTTCGGGTTATATGGAGATACGCCTGCTTTATTACTTTCTTTCAAAATAACAGGTTTTCTTTACTTTCTAGCCTTTCATTTGTGTTTATGTGTCCGGGGCAATTATAATTAAAGCTTACTGAAGCATATATTTTCTCTATTATTTTTTTTTTTTTTATTTCTTGTTATTTCTTTCTCATTTTTTCCAACTATTATATATTAAACGTGGCCATTAATTAACAAACACTCCTCATTTAAGCTCATTAAGTAAACAACCAGTTAGCGATTGTATTTTTCTTTGCAGAGAATGTGTAAGTTAATAGATCCTACTGAACAAAACCGCAAATTATCGCATCTAATCTTAATTATATGCTGCCGATTACATTGCAATACATAGTTCAATTGTTTGAGACACAAGATTTCAGGGAACAAATAAATCCATGAGGCACATGAATTTTACTGTGTTTTAACACGCCGATATTCGCGATTTTTTCTGTGAGACGATGCCCGTAATTTTAAAAAATTATATAATTATGTTAATTGAATGTCTGTTTAAAATGTTGAGATAAAATAACATAAACCTATTTTGTGAAATATAAGCAAAACAAACAAATACATGCCGCCTGACGTGACAGACACGTGTGACCCACCGGTGATAAACGCCAACGTGTTAAATGGAATACAATTGGTATATTTTTATTAACAAAGGAGTCACCGTGCCGCAACGAATTAAGACAATAATCATCTAGGGGAATAGAAAAGAAGCATTATTTTGCTATAAGGGATTCTGATAAATCTTTCTATTTTGGTGATTTACTAAATCGGTGGCCCACTATGTAACATGCTTTCGCGAAAGCATTTATGGTAATTGTTATAGCAGAACGTACCCGCTACAACAAACAAGAATGTTTACCGCATCGTGTTTTCTTTATAAAGTACGAATAAACATCAAAGTCAGCGTTTCGTTGCATTTGTAAAAAACTGGTTCGTTTTACGTTGACTTTGACATTAAAAATGCGGTACTTTACCTTTGAAGGAGCAGCAAAATTATTCACAATGGTATTATTTGTTTACTCATTTGTTTAAAATCACACTAAACAACACGCATTTCAGACATTCTGAAAATAGAGCTTCGACCGCTTCTGTGCCACAAATAGACTCGATTTCGCACAGAAACTTTGACGCGTTTCAAAATCGGCGATCTATCTTTTCAATGGTTTTCGGTTCGCGTCGCAATTTGCGATTTAATTTGTTGCCGATCGATGACGTTGATAAACTCGTGCACCGTTTATAACAGTGGCAGATACAATCGGTGCTCTTGTTCTTCTGCTCTTTGTTGATTTATTTCGCGAAGTTCTCGCCGTTCTTCCTTCTCCCTCCCTTCGTGAACTTTTTCCTATTTACTTCATCTTATCGGTCCGACTAGCGGACCAACTCCCATAAAACTTCCACGGAGTTACAACCATCTTCCAAACAAAATAAAAACTTTCGGGACCTGCGTTTGTCACAGCCCTGGTACTTGTAACCTCCTTCAATCTCTCGGACGTTGACCATCGGACATTCGATATTACCGCGGTGGTGTAGGTGAAATAAGTGGGTATTACATTGGTACCTGTCCACGCTCTTCCCGATACGCGAAGCATTTGTTTAATGTTAGAATTTTTATATACAGCGACTCCGAAAAGTATTCAAACGCTAATATAATCTTGACTTCTATGACATATTTAAATAAGTATACATTCAAAGGAAAAAGTCCTTTACGGTATATTAAAGTACAATATATAAATGTCAAAATACAATAAATTTTTGGCATAGTGTACATAGTTGAAAAAATATACAAGATAGTTAAGTTCAAAAGTTATAGAAATAAAGTTTTCTTAAATTCGTATAGCTAGTTTTATACCTGTACTGTTTAAGAATATATTTCAAGAAATTCGAAATTTTTTAAATTATCATTTATTTACAATCGCTGTTAATTTATGTCTCTATTTTGCACGATTTTGTAATATGTTTATAGGGCGTATTTTTTGTAGCAACTTGAATGACCAACTTCACTTTATGGAGATGAACAGTATATATATATTAGGAAATACATTATCTTCTGCAAATCTATCATTAACAATAGAGGTAGAAAGATAGTAATAAAAATTTTAAAAGTGGTTATTTTTATAGCTTTTGAACTTGACTTTATAAACCATCTATATACTTAGATAATGTGAAAATTCAATGTTTTTAATATTTTTTCAGTTATGTAAGTAATGTTTTATGCTAAATCGAAAGTTTGTTGTTTTTTGACATTTATATACTCTACTTATATCTGACTACTTTTGGACGTCACTGTAGGTTAAATTTACATTCGAGTGCCTTCGTTTAAACGTATAGGATACTTTTTCTTCGAAGCACTGGTGGTCGATGTTCGTCATATAAAGGATCACCGCGATTAACTAGAACAAAGTAAACAATAAAGACAATTTCATTTTTAGTAAATATGGCTTTAGCTTTACAGTCGTAGTAGAATCAAACCGACAAATATATTCGTTAAAATCAGCTAAATGATTAAAATTTCATTGCGAATTAATTACGTATTATAATGGCCGCAAATAGACACATCAAAGAGGTTGCAACAATTAACTGTTTGACGAGCAATTTCTATACAATAATAATAATAATAATAAGCTTTTCGATAATCGTAATTCGATTCACAGCGTGTTTAAACTCATTTTAATCGGACCAATCTCAGCTACCTACTGCAGTTGCAATAACAAACGTCAGACTAAAATTATAGAAAAAAACATTTTCTTTCTTACATGTTCCATTTCTCGCGTTTCAATCTAACCATATCTGTTTCGTGTAAATTTAACCGTGCGTATACGCATTATCCGCACTGATGCTAACGTCTCTTGGCTAACATTTGTATTAATTAAGCTATCACCAAGTAAAAAATCACGAGAGTGTCACCAGAACAAGCAAGACGTTCTCGGAAGGCTGTTTACATGGTCCCTGACGAGCTGATGTGTCCTGATAAAAAAACGGGAAAACATTTGGCGGAAAAGAAGTGCCGGACACGACTGACATCCATCGAAAAGACCGTAATCATGCTAGGTCGTCTACCAGCTGTGTACAACGTGTACCTTCTATAACCGGACTCGCCGCAAAGTAAACGCTTACTAGTGAAAAAATATCGACTCATGCAAGTCTGGTTAACAGAAGTCAAGACTCACAATAACCAGGTTTGCATCGAATCGATACATGCGCAGTAAACTCTAAAAATGTCTTGTCTATTTATATACTTGTTATTATTTATTGTTAACATTATTCATTTATCAGGAGAAGAATCCGTTAGGAAAACTATATAAAAAGATCACAGTTTAACATTCGGAGTCGAGAAGATAACACACACTTGACGCTCAAGAAAAATAAAGACAAGGCAGAATGAAAATCGAACTGTTTACAGTATCCTAATGTATGCTATGAGATCAAGTAATGTATGACGTGTTTCAAGAGGACGAAGATTATTAACTTGAACATAAGGTGATTATAATTATAGTTATTAAAAGCCACTGACGACACACATGTATTATATAGCAAAAGTTGGTATTGAATTTTCTTGATCTGCTCACATTGATAGTCTTGATACGGTGACCAGATGAACAAGTAGTATCCTAACCCTTTCCATTCGGGACGACTCTAAGGCGCCATTCAAAATGATTATATTATGTTTAATAATAATATGAATACCATCATATTTGTGTATATTTAAAGAATGTTAACAGTGTAACAATTATATTAGTTACAAACTCAACTTTTATACATACAAACTGCATTAGGTTACATGAAATGAAAATATTGTAGGTCCGAGAAATCATTTTGGATTTTTAGTTAAAATGGCTCTGAGTATAAAGGGTTAAACGAGCCTGAACGAGAGAAATGTGTAGATATCTCATGGTTAAAACATTATTAACCAGTTAGCTGTTGTAATCTCTTTGATAAACGTATGAGTTATAGTAATTATACTCTACATGTTTGATTTTCATCAAACTTTATTTAAATACAACATTTTTATAAAATATACGATTATTTAATAAAAAATATTACAGTATATATCTATCTTAACTAGTTAGCTGTTTCTGACGAGTATACTCGTCACGAAGAAATGGTAACATTATGTATTATGACGAGTATACTCGTCAGAAACAGCTCACTTGTTAACAATTCATGATAATCTACTTAGTAAAGCCAAATATATAGCACAACGAAGTGACTACGTTACGAATGCATCTCGCGAAGGAAAGGTGAGATATGAACGTATCCCCCAATCACAAATTTCGTTGATAGACGAGAGGATAACATTATCCGGCGTGTTAAATGTTACTCTCTCATCGTCCTATATCTGTCACTCGCGACACCCTGTCGCAGCGCCTCGATTCACCGATAAATAGCGAAAGAACTGAGTAAATAGCTGTCGAAGTGGCAGCTAGAGAAAAGGAACGAGGGTACTCTTTTCAATGAGAAGGAACTGAACGAGCAGAAAAAGAGAAGACAATAAAAATGCCGCGAGTGCGCGCCGAAAGTTTCTTTTTCGCGTAGCGGTAGAAGAAAGGGAAAGACGGTGGGCGTCGCGACTGAATGAGCCCGCGACAAAGGGGAACGCCGTGCAGAAAGAAGCGGAAAGAAAAAGACGGTCTTCGCGTGGCGGGGGTAAAAAGGAGAAGCGATGAGGAACGTGATGAGGAGAGGAGAGGAGCGGGGCAGAGAGCGGCGAGGAGAGGCGCCGAAACGGTCTCTGCCGCGATAATTCCATTAAAGTTACACGTCGCGTAGAACGCCGCGGGCGCTGCCTGACGTCATGCCACTCGTTAATGATCCCGGCGAGATGAAAACGCGCGACGGAATTAACGCGAGCAACGATCGTCACGGGCGACGCGTTCCCGCGAGGAACTGTCGGAACGCTGCTTCTTGCCCTGCGCGCATCCGATCATTCGCAATTAATCAGAATCGCGACATCCCGTTCGAGCGCCGACGAAGAAAGTCTCGAATTCATCAGCCTCGAGAAAATTAATCCAATATATTATGTAAAGAAGCATCCGGAAACTGTAAATACGAAAATATTTGAATACATTTTAACGCTATGCCGGCCGGTGTCACCGCAGTGATGAAACGCGCAAATATATAAGACAAACATATTTTACATTTATTTACATACGTATATCGTCGAAATTTCATGAAAATAGATGGACTGGATTGAAAACTCGTGAGAATTACCAATGAGATTAGTGAAACTTGACAATTTATAATTTCCCAATAAAGGCGGCAAGTGGAAGTACATACACTGAATCAGTGCTACCGGCGCCAAGCGAAGAAATTTTCGCGTGACGCGCGGACGACAAAGTGTTATTACGGAAACAATTTAAAAGCATTGGATCAAATGACTTGATTTATTTAATATTAAAGGGTCACTAAGCAATCACAAAAACTTGTGAACAATAATAAAATTCGTTTGAGATTCTTATTTCTTAATGTTTTGTTTGTCTTAAGTTTTATCTACTTTTCTCTAGTCTACTGAATATACTGGCAAAGATGTACAAGTATTCATGATACCAACTTACGAAACAATCTAATATACATTACGTAGAAATAGTGCCCGGAATCCACAAATGAAACATAAATTACTTATTTATTTATTAAAATTGTCTGTCTCGTCATCGAAGTGGTTCTTATGCGAGGCAATACGCATACGCTAACGCTTCTTCCAGTCTTCAAAACATTTTTCAAACGCTGAAGGTGATACAGCCTTCAACTCCTTCTGGGAATTCTCTTTTATGACTTCAATCGACTCAAAACGCCTTCTCCGAAGTGGTAATTTGAGTTTACGAAATAGGAAGAAGTCGCACAGGGTCGTATCTGAGGAATAGTTTTTCGACAAAAATTCGCGAATCATAATCCACGTATCTGATGAAGTACTATCCTAGTTCAAAATCCAAGAATTGTCTATGCGCGATTCTAGCCGCTTCCGACAAATATTTTTACGAAAATACAATCCTTTAACATAATAGTTCCTCCTTCAGCGCATTCGATCACCCCCCATTATTGAATCTTCACATTCGTATGTATTTTAACCCTTTGCGCTTGTGTAGTGAGTCCGAAGTATCACCAAAAATTGTTACATCGCGTTCCAAAATAATTGTACATTGAGAATTTGTTTATATCTAACACGTTCAGCGCCGACAATCAGTCACTAAAATTCCCAGATGGTTAAAGCAATTTACTCTCTTTCACAATCGAAATATTCTAGTCAAATTCAGTTCGTCAACGTGTTAAAGAAGTGTTAAAAATTTGTCTGTACCATAAGACACAAGACACAATGTGGTATAAATAAAATGCAATAAGTTATATCAATTGGAAATTCGGTAGATTAGAGAAACAATTTTCGAGAAGCATTGAACAGATCGAGTTGCAGTTCCAAACAGTTGCTTCTATTGGATACAGCTTTAAATATTTGAACACTAAACTTGCCGAGCCGTTCAGCATAATCGATTTCCCATCTTTTATTTCATAGTTGTTGAAAATGTAAGGTCTTTTTCAGAGGAAATGATCCAATAAATTTCCTAATGCGAGCATACGTTGTAATAAAAATGATTGGAAGTCTAAATGAATTCGATCTTGTCATCGTTACGAGGTAACATCCAACATTCTCATTTAGGAGTCGGTAGGTTTAGTGTTAAAATCGTCGGCGAAAGATAACGAATGACTGTACTGAAGGCAGGATGGTAAATCATTGATGTAGAGCGGGAATAATAAGGGACTAAAATGAGAGAGCCCTGAAGAACTGTCGACGTAACTTGAATTGCAGACGAGACGCATCCTCCGTCTGTAGCACATTGCAAAAGCCTTGAAAGACAGGTGGAAATCCAGGATGGAAGGGGATTTCTAAACCCCAATGGTTATACGCATTTGTTATTGTAGAGGGAAGTAATGTGTCGTGAAGTAACTGTGTGTTGTCCGTCTACTTTCCGTGTATCGACGGGAATTTGTAGACGCACTTCATTTCGTGGAAATGATATCCTCAACAGCCACGTATATCGAACCGTTGGCAGTGAGCGGAAATGAATTATGTTGCATTAGAAAAGGCCATTAATCAATGCGAGTGTTAGCACAACATGCTAAGTAACTTCGTTTATGAGCACTCGCGGCCGACCGGTCAGTATTGTTAATTATTTGGTTAATATCTCAGAAACTATTTATTTTAGATATTGTTTGATCCTATTTTTCACGTAGAATTCAACGCTTTATTCTAATTCAGAATAATTCAGGATTATTGGTTCTATAATCGAAATACCTTATTTAAACGATACAATTATATTTAACATATATAAGGATGATAAGTTCGTGCGGTTTTAATTTTGATTGAAATTTTCATGTCAATAATTGACTAATAATTATGTCTCATACGTCATTCGATAGCTTTAACTACCACCTTCTCTGCCATTGTTTACACATTTGTTCCGCGTGACTAATATAGTGATTAATTTTTCGAAAACAATAATTATTTTATTACGAATTTAATGATGCAGCAAAATATGTCGGAGATGTTTATTCTTATTAACTTCATACTCCACAATTGTCAACAACTTAATCACTGTATTACTCGTACAGGAAGAATAAGTAAACGATAGGAGAAAACCAAAGCTATCACATGACGTATGAGGGCGTAACTAGTTATTTATTACGATGGAAATATAAATATCATAATTAAATGAATTATTTCGATTACAGTAGTAATATACATATTATATACAATAATATATAATTTACTCTATAAATTATATGAAAGGAGATGTATATTTATTTATTATCATTATTTATTTTATTAATATATTTAATAATTTTAAGTTCTAGAATATTAACGATTATGGCAAGATGACTTTGTTTAGTTATTTATTATAAAAATAAAAATGCTACGAATTCAGGTACCACAACAGTTTCGAGGAATCTGGTCGAGGATTTAGTCATTATAATACTGATTAGAATTACTTCAATTAATTTTGGCATTTAATATTATATAATGTAAGATTAAGTTTCATAATTATATTAATTTGAGCTATAGTTACAAAAAGAGCTTTTGTCCGTTTACCTTTTCCATTGTAAAAATTATAGAACACACTTGATGTCGACTGACATAAACAACTGGTATTTACAACACGGTGTTTGATCGAAAAGATGGTCGCAACTGTGGCGGTGACTATTTATCCATAAAATATAATTTCGAAAGACGCACCGCGAGCATTTGGAATACAAAATTTCGAGTGCTCTTTTTACGTAATCTATTTCTGAAACGATGCAACGGTTCACAGCTGTTGAAAGTAATTGATAATTAAGAAGTCATAGTTCGGAAGACCGTGCCTTGCCTTCAGTGTTCGCTTAAAAGGGATTGCGTTGAATGAAATATTGCAACTATGAAGCTTCATTACGGGCACTGTTAGCGAAGCAAACGACGGCAGCGAACGTGTTAATGGAGAACAGAGGTGGAACGTTCCACGCGGGACGATGGAAGAGGACGAGCAGACCTTTAGTAGGCAGAGATTGCAAAGCAGAATGCGAACGGAAGAAAAACAGTACGCAAACGATGTTGAATCTCTCGGTGATCGATGTAGATCGAAGGAGCAAAGTTTTCGGAAGATCTGAAGTCTAGATCGGCCGCTATTAATCTTTGAACCGGGCAAATTATTCTTTTATATCGTCACAGTAAATTACGCGAGTCGAATGTCTTTTTTCCCTACATATAGTTAATGGGTTAAGTGATATACCAGGTTTATATGTATAGTGTGCATAATGCAGATTTGCGTAATGCATGTTTCGCGCTCACGTGTGTAGTCGGTGTTAATACACTCCCGGTCGTTACGTTAACATCGTTCCTTTAAAATAATTAAGGAAAAACGAACGCAGAGAACGATGACGGAGGACATAAAGAACCCGGGGATACGACATAATAAACCGCCTGGAATTAGCATCGAGTCGGAATACTCGATCACAGAAATATGCTGATCATCCTCGGATTTTGGAGTGTAAACAACTCGGGAGACATCTGCAGCCTGCACCGAATCGGACTGAACAATCCTTGAAAAAAATAATAACGTATCGAACCCTTTACGTCGCGTACTAAACTTACCAGCAGCCTCTTTCATCGATATCTTTTTTCTCCTTCGTTTTCGTGATCAACAAGTACCTTGACATTAATTCGTCTGGCAAATTACTATCATCATTACCATTTATTAACACTGCTGCAAACGGAAACATAGTTTTACATACTTTGAATTTTAAGTAGGCGTGAATTCAACATATTCGATTATTAAAGATATGTTGTTTCTACATGTATTTGTAATGTTTAATTTTCTAAAGCTTCGAACGATTACAAGCATCGCACTGAGGTGTAATATTTATATTCACATACCTTCATAAGTATTAGAACTCTTGCAGAAAATTAAATAAATTTGGAAAATTAATATGAGGTTGTTATGATTTCTTCAATTTCTTTGAAAGGTAATTGTATGAAACCGTAATAAGTATATAAATACTTTTTATTTTATGACAGAAATAATGTAAATTTCATTAAAAAAAATGAAATGTTCTTTTCATCGATATATTCGCCGCGTTTTTAATTATTTTTTCGGACTAACTTCGATATCCGTCTGATCAATTCTTCTATTATTTCGAGAACATGACGGACAAAATGAACTCAGCAAATGTTTTCGCTAAAACTTCTAAAACACCTTTAACACACTTCTAGAACACTTTTAAGATCGACAATACGATGCCATGAAACTTAATATTAAACATAAAATCTGCAGGTATCCTAATACTGTCACAAAGAGGCGTGCCTACGAATAGCAAATCCTTCTTGTTAGCCTGCTACAGATTTTTGGATATTATATACCGTATCCAATTAAACGCTTGTCCAGTTATTCTCGTGGAAAAAGTTTTAATTAATGGGCGCGAGTACTTGGTACAGCAAGAATCTTAAAACTAAATGTGACAGACCTTGCAATGACGCAACGTACATGTAAGGTTACGCCTCTATAACGTGCAAATGAAACAGAAAAATCAAAGAAATTTTTAAAATGATTAACATCGACGAAAACACGTTCAATCTTCGATGGGAGCGAGAAGCTCGAACGTTCACGAAAAAAATGCTACTTTAATCGTCGCGGAAAGTCGAAGCAATCATTTCGCGAGAGTAGAATCGATGCGACGCGAGGATTCCGTCAGCGTTAACGTCGCGCCGGCGAAGATTGAAATTTGAAAAATAGCTGCGTCGGTATCATTTTAATAACGAAGAAGGGACGTACGGGATGTAGGGAATTGCGAGCCGGGAAACGAGAAAAGAGTCGCTGCGACGAAAATTGTCCCGCCACGTTTGTCTCGAACGGTTTCTTTGGACTCGGAGAGGATCGCGTGCGCGCCGTGACACAGAAAATTGCGATACTCGATTGAAGGTATCGACGCGAGTGCCAATATTTTTTCCCCGTCCGCTTCGCCGAGTCATAGTTCTCGGCGCGATCGAAATTGCCGTTCGAGAATCGGCTCAGTTACGAAATAGGACACGCGCGTCGTTGCGTCTTTTCTCCTCTCCGCGGATCGGCAACGCGCTTATTACCGGGCGTATTCCTCTCGATCCTCCAGGGACCATCGATCCACCTGGATCGGTTTCGACCGAACGCGTTTTTTTACCGCGCGAATCGCGATCTTTATACCTCTTCTTACCGTTTAATGCCGTTTAACCTGCGAATTGATCGACTTTTTCAGTTGAAATGATTGTCCCTCCCCATTACGCCGTGCTTCCATACCTTTATTGCGTTTTCTTCGGATCTTTATTCGTCCTGAGCCGCATGTGATTCTTCGGCGGCTTTTTCAGCCGCGCCATCCTTGACCTTTTTTCTGCTGAGATCTTTAACCGAAACCATTCGAACAAGTTTATTTCTTTATTTTTTTGAGATTTGGCATGCTTTTTTAATTATTTTACGAAAATTTAACAGAATATTAATAATAGCAGCGACAATAAAGTAATAATTAAAATAACAATGGAAGTGAAAACAGTATGATTACAATATAGAAAACAAACACGAACTGTTTAAAGTATCCACGGCGCACAAGCCGGTAGGCTCTCGTAAAAGCACGGAAATTGTTAAAACTGCATTTAAAACGTTTTAAATTCATGATAATAAAAAATAGACAATCTCTACTTGAGCATAACGAATGAAAACGAGTTCGTGGAAAACTATTAACATCCAAGCATCGACGAGCGAATTATACGACGCTATCTTCGATTAATATCACGGTGGAAAATGAATTTCGAGGAGGATAGAAGCTGCCCGAGGCGTCCGAACGGAGCAAATTGAATAGTTAAGGTCGTCACGGTCTAGCGGATCGTCACAGCGCCAGAAATCGCGATCACGAAAGGTCGCGTTCGCGATCTCGCCGAGTTATGCAGAAAAACAGCCTCGCAGGTTGCAGTTTTCCGCGGTTGCGATATTGCGTGCGGTAATTGCAGGCCGAAGGGGAACTTGCCCTGCCTCCCCCCGGGCCCCCCCTCCCCTCGTTCCTCGCTCGGCTATCGGAGCCGGAGAGCGAGAAAGACGATCGGGACTCTCGGTGCACGAGATCACGTATGCTAATGATAATTATCGGGTTCAAGCGCGCTGGAAAGATCAATTAGTTGTGCCGCGAGGAGAATGTTACGTGGTCGCGATTCTGCGACGTCGCGTCGCGTCGCGTCGCGCATCGGTTTGGCGAAAAATATTCTGGATCGCCGAGACCGGAATCGGGATCGAGATCTCGACTTGTCGTCACGAGTCTGACCTTTCCTCTTAATTATCTTGCCGATTGGAGATCTCGAAAATTTTATGCTACATTTATTAGCTATCGGACAATAGGTCAGATTCTGCGCTAGACTTCACCGAGATTCTACCGACTTCGATCCAAATAAAAACGCTGCCGATTGCACTGCTTTAACACGTCCAGCGTCGATAGTCGACCACTGAAATTCCCACAAAGTCAACGCGATTTAATTATTTCAATCGAAACGAGAAAGTTAAAATTTATCACACTGGATGGATCACATTGGAGCTCTTTCGCATTCGAAACAGACTCGTTGTCAGGTTGTTCGAATATATTATATTACAATGGAAATGAATTTTCAAATTTGAAAAATTAACTCGACATGTTAAGCATAACTTATGTTTACTAAAACATAAGTCATTCAGTGAACCTTTAACTTCTGAATTATTTCGTTCCGTTTTCGTTTAACCTTTTCAAAGATACTGCTACGAATGTGTACGTTTAGTTTTCTTGGAATCATTATTATTCTAAGTGTAAAGAAAATGAGAATCAATTGAAAAGCTATTTACTATAGAATCCCTCAACGATACGTAAAAATTCTCATCGAATGAAATGAAATGGATGATAAATAAAAAAGAAACAATTAAATAGATCGTTTCTCTACTATAAAGATTCATCCTTGAAGAAGTTGATAGTTCTTTTTGTGTTTGTTTGATAATAATTTCGATGCAACATTTATCTCCAACTAGAATATAGAAATTTGTTCAATTAGAATATAGAAAATTGTTCAATTTACTTAGCATTATTTAAGGAACTGGAGAGAGGATCAATATAGATCGATAAAGCAAGTCGTGATTTTTATGCGCTCATTTTATCGCAAATGTTCTTACACGACTAGCAGTCTATTCATAGAATGGCTCAAGGTTTCAACCACGAACCTATGTAACGCTAAATGGTAAACTTGTTTCAAAGTACTTTCTTCCAACTAGAAGTTTCCACCATTTCCGGGAAAGTAAAAATTTTCTGTTTATGCACAAATATGTGCATTAAAAGTTTCGGCGGATTCGTAACTGTTTTCTTAGAACGGAAAAGTTGAAAGTTCAAAAGTAACCGTTACATCGGAGCCAATTGAGAATTTGAACAGTTTCATTCGAGCCTCGACTTTAAGTTAGCCAACTACGACTGAAAAAAAAGAACCGTCGTCCGAGGACCTTTCGTTCGAGGCAATAAAATCGAAGGTGGGAAGGCGAGAGTGAAGCTGCGATGGGAAAAGGAAGAAAGCCGCCATAGAAACGTAGAAAACTGTTTGGCGGAAGGGAGTAGGGTGGGATCGAGACGAGTGCGCTCGGATCGAGCGTTCCGCCGCATATCGAATTCGAAACGGAGGATCCTCGGCTGTTCCCGGGGTTAAAGAGTCAGGATTGCGTAGGTACGAGCAATTACACGACCCAGCCGGCCAATTAAACGATGGTAATGTCGAATAACGCTACGGTAATGAATCTCGTCTGACAAAAGAAAGAGGATGAACGCGGAGTGGGAAGCGTGTGCACCGCGAAACAGTGATTTGCAAAAATTGTTCAGCCTGGGGACGCTCGTCACGCCGTTCGACACGAAGATTAATTAGCGTCGCGATTCGCTCCCGTCACCGCTATTGACACCGCCGCGTTTTTCACCTTGCTTCCGATCCGATCCAGAACGAAGACGCTCTCGAGATCCGCTTCGCATTTTCAGTTTCCTTCGATTCACTGCGGCCGTGAAACTCTCCTCTCCGTTTCATCTGCTTTCCCGCTTCAAAACTTCTTGTGAAACGGTTATTCGGATAACGGAAATGTTTCGCGGGAAAGAAAAAGAGATATCGTTTCGGCAGTATATTCTTAAATTCCTCGGCCTTCTCTCTCCCACTCATTCTCTCTCTCTCTCTCTCTCTCTCTCTCTCTCTCTCTTCCGCGTTCGATCCTGACTATTTAAACGGTGGTTCAATATCTTTACCGGATATTGTTTACGATACGATCTATCGTAATGAACGAACGTTTTCAGACCAGAGAACAAAGCGTGTTCCAGATGGAATTAAATGCGCAGGCAAATGATGGCAATAATTTATATAACGGGCTAGCCTTTGTTGGCTGAAGAAATTAATTGAGAAAAAATCAAGAAATGACGAGCGTTACGGACGAGGGGAAAAAACTGAGAGAGACGATACACAAATAAAGGGAAGCGCGGCATAAATTACGCGAGATTCAGCAAAGAAAGATTATGACTATACTAAGAATCTGTACGCAAAATAAAATTGTTGGGCATCGCTTGCAAGATTTAGATACTGCATAGGACTTTCTTTCTTTTCGTAACGATTTCGATAGTTTGATAACGACGAGCTGGTATTCTTGTCTTCGTTATGTTTTCACTGGTTAAAATCTTACATAGAAAATTTTGTAATAAACGCATCATAAGTACGAGTTTACGTAAACTGTTCTTCTGAAACCCTTAGTCGCTGATACTGTTACAATTTTGTTCTTTGTTGTAATAATAGATCCTTATCCGTAATAAGTAGTATTCATATTCCAATTATAATGTTTTTTGGTGAATGATTTCTGAAATTTTGTTGCCTTTTTGCTGCTGAAAATTGTACATAGTCTTTTGTAGTAATCGCATCAAATCTGCAGTTTAATTTGTACACAAACTATCGGGAGAAGGTACTTGTTGCTGCAATTATGATCGAAGAATGCGCGGACATTTAACGAAGTTCCGAGGGTCGGTCTCGTCTCGGTTTCGATGCAGCGTGAACGGTTTGTCGATGAAACGAAGCGAGGAGCGGCGGGAGGCGATTCGGTGGCCCGTCTGCGGCCGGCCGGGAGCTGTTCCAGTAATTGAATCTGATTTTTTAAGATGTCCGATGGCTCGCAAGGTCGAACGATAGTTTTTCTCCGGCCGGCCGGCAGGAAACGGATCGGATACGTAATTCATTACGGCTTCCTCCGTTTAACGCTCCTAACGCTTCCTCCGGGTTTTTTACGGCGCCCCGCTCCGCGCTTCTCCGCCGCGATTCGACTTTCTTCGCGCGCGCTAAAATTCATCTCGTTGGAAAAAGAAGACCACGGGGCACCGCGAAAAAGGGAGCAAGAGTAAACAGGGGGAATCGGGCGCGCCATAAACTGGGAACGCCAGCCAGAAACCGAAGGGAACTAACTTTCGGCTTCTCTTAACCTCTTGCCTTGCCTTGCCTCGTCCCGTCGTTTTCTTCGGCCTGCACTTTCTTGCGGGAAGACAAAGTTCTCTTTGGAATTTTACGCCCATCCGTGGACGGTTGAACGACGATAAAGACGAAACGGCGGCCGCGGCAAGAATCCATTCGTTTCTCGGTTCGAAGACGAAATGCCGTCCACGTGTTCGGTATTCCTGAACCTCGGACGCCTCTGTCTCTGTTCATCGACGCGATCTAACGATGCTTTATCATCTTCCGAGACGACGCAAATAATAATTATGCATCATCCGCGACGGCTATCCGTTCGCCTTCCATTTATACGACGCTCTAATCTGCTCTTGAAACGTTCCCGCTCGTAGCACCCATCGTTGCCGCTGCGTTTTATCGTTTCTCCGGCTGCCCCGCCGATCAAAATAAATAATCTGTGGTAGAAGTTTAGCTATTTTGTAGCTCTGGACAAGATAAAAGTTGTAGAAACTCGCTCGACACGGACTCGGCCGTACGCACACATGAAACGGATGCACCTGCTGGCCGCGCCGCGTGCCTCGACTCGCGGCGAGCTCGAGCGCCGATCTCGATATCGGGATCGGGAGCTCGAACGAACGACAGCCACTCGTAACGCAGGGCCGCGCTCGTCCTTGCAACCTGCCAGGATCCTTGCCCCTCGGTATTGCGTCAATCGGTGTCCGCGTGCCTCTTTCTCTCCGCGATCGTGCAATCCTTCATATCACTCGGAAATACCTTCCATTAATTATCCCCGCGGACATTTATCGCGGCCGTTCCGCGCGATTTTCGACGGACGATCGATAAAACCATCCGTTCCGAGAGTCGAACTTTATCGCATCCTCGTCCCTCCAATTTTCAAAGATTCGACCGCGCTTTTTACCCTTCCGGAGGAAAAACTGATCCTGCAGAAATATTAATTCCAATGTTCGGCCGCAATTGTCCGATCCATGAAATACTAATTTATTCGTTCATTTATTTAATTAAACTTATATAAGATATTCTCTATTAGTTGTACGATCAATGAATACAATGGTTGAGAGTGAATCGGTGCGAAGTTACATAAAAAATGGTACGATATCCTGAAATTTCATAACTCTGAGATGCTTAACACTTTAGAAGGCTTAAGGTTTGCTTAAGGGAGGGCTATTTTGTATCCATGTAAAAAGCTGCTGTAGATATTATTTTTCTGTTGCAAGTATATTTGTAATACCGTTAAGGTGTAGTACGTTTAAGTATTATTATATAATAAAATATTAGAAATATATACAGGTATATGGTTAGAACAAAACATGTTGAAAATATGATGGACCCACCCTTAAACATCTTCAATTACTATCTTTTTATACAGACTATAATAGCGTTGTTAAATTGTTTTAAGCAGTACACTGAAATTCCGTTAGAAAAAGTGAAGTAGATGATTCAAAATATCGATCTATATCAGTATAATATCAATAAGTTGTCGCATGTTTCTGAACATGGAAAAATTCTCTGAATTTGAGCAATGAACTTATACCGATAAGGTGTCTGTACAATTGCATAATCATTTTCTAATATTAATCTTACTAGAACACAGTACAGAACGAATTTAGCAATTCTATAAATGAGATCTAATGATTTGTAACTGTGGAAGATCATATTTTTCTAATGTCCCAAAAACGTTAGATCATGGAAAAAGATATATTAAAGTATATTATATATATAAAGAAAAAGGTATATTAACGGCACATTGAGCATACGCGTAAATGGTATACTTAGTATAGAAATTATTCATGAAAATTAAACGACAATTTGTGTAAAGTAAGGAAGCGTTGCCACAAATTTGACACTTTTGTTTAAGACAAGATCAGAAAGAAATTAAACAATCTATCTAAATTTAGTTTAAAACATTTGAAAGATCAGCTTTTTTCATGTAAGAATGCATAGTGTCAATGAGTTTTTCCGAAGTTTACTTATTTCATTTTTAATTGGTTTAAATAATGTAATTGGTTTAAATATACTAATCTTAAATGATAGAAATCTTCTTTAAATCTGTGAGTTAATATCGCATTTTAGTATTTTATGACAAAAGAGAACCCATTCAATAAAAAGAAACAGTAAAAAATTAGCAAAAACCACTGGACGTAAACATCTTACAAGTTAACGACACTTGCTACAGATCTATAATATTCTGTGTGTCCCGTTCACAAGCTTAGTAACAGGCATTAAGCATTTAACTTGTTCAATTACTATCATAATAAGATTATGCGATGCTATATGTAAACGCCATGATCGAGTGCAATAAATAAAAACTCATAGTCATGATATAGTTACGAAATAATTTTACTGCAGGAAAATTCACAATTTTTCGGATGATGATAATGTTCCATTCAGTATGAATCATTCTCGTGATAGTTGTCCCCTACATCAATTCGGAAGTCTATCCAAATCGTGTTAATGCGAGGCAGTTCAGACAGGGTTATCAATGGTAAGAAATATTTTTAAATCATCAGCATATATGAGGAATCAACAGAAGCGAAAGATGTTCTGAATGCCATTAGTAAAAATAACACTACAGAATTTCAATAATTATATCAATCAGTTATTCGCTTTTGTAAATATCGCTTTAACGATTCTCTTGTTTTTTTTTGTTGCTCAGTTGGTACTTAAAAAAAGTGTCAAACACTTTTCACTTATCTTTAGATATCTGAATTTCTATCATTTTACTTTATTTACTACTCATATCATATTATCATATCATATTCACATAATTTTCTTTATCGTTCCTACTATTCCTCTTCCCGTTTACACTTTGTTCAACTATTACAGTATTTTTGTATTGTATAACATGGGGTTTATTCTGTTAAACGAATCAATATTATTATTATTATTGGCATTAAAAAAAGGAACAAAAGGATCGGAAGAAAGCTAAAGTATGTTTTTTAATTTGCCGGCCGGAACGCGAGAAATTTCGAATATCAATTTCCTCCTGTTTCCGATCTCGGTAAAAGTGCATTCGAATTCCCAAGAAAAAAGATGCACTATAGTTTCTTGCGGCAATAACTCCAACCAACGTCTTAACACTGTTGCTGAAACGATCGCTCCATCCAGTCTCCATTTCCGTCGATCGCATTAACGACCGAAACCTAGATTTCAATCTCACAACAGTGAGTACTTAGCACGACACAGGTTGCAGCGAGCCGTTGTATCTATCATCGAGAGAATTATTTATCGCGATGCACGTAGAGTAGAACCGGGACAGCGACAAAAAGGACTCGTATATCGGCACCGATTTTTCCAACGATACCTATTTCCGTAGCATCGCATAATGTTCTCTAATTATTACCCTTTTAATCCAGATCGATCGCTGCGATAAGTGCAATCAGAATTCTCAGGATTTTGCAACGTTTCTTTGTTATTATTAGTCGCCGGTTGCGCTCGATCGTTGCGTCGATCCATTAGCCATACATTTTTTCTATCTCTCTCTCTCTCTCTCCCTCTCTCTCTCTTCTCTATGTCTCTCTATCTCTCTCTTTCTCTATCCTCTATCTCTCTCCCTCTCCTTTCTCTCGATATTTCAGCGTATCCTAATTGACGTATTATCTACGGCTAATTGTTCCAGTGAGTGGCGAGCAGAGAATCTCTCGCCACTTTTTACTCGCCTAGTCTGTCTCGTAAATAAATAAATATTATTCCGGCTGATACAGTCGCTTTCTAATTTAGCAGGTGACTATTACCGACGGACGTTCCGGCTTTCGATCGCTCGCGAAAATGAAAATAAAACGGAGGGAATATCGTGGCCGTTCGAAAACTAGATCGCGCTCGCGAGCGGACGATCTATTTGCAACTCGTTAACGCGGCTCGCACCTTGACGATTGTTTACCGGAAATCGATGCAGAAACCTGTCCACGGTTTATTGGATCAAGGCGACGCAGGATACCGCTTCGAGACGATTCTAACGCGCGATCGATGATGATTCCAGGGGAGGATCAATACCGAGGCGCCGGAGGATCCAGTAGCGGGAGCCCGCCGGCGAGTTTGCTGGTGGTCCCGCAGCCTTTGACCGTGAAACCCTCTCATCCGTCGCACTTGAACCCTCACCTGGGTGGACCTCACTCCCATCCGCCGAGGAAGTACCAGTGCAAGATGTGCCCACAGGTGAGTCCGAGCGTTCCTTCATTTTTCTACAATTGCTACACTGCGGATTTTATGCATTTCATATTAAAACGGAAGATCGAACATGAAATAACGAAATAAAAGAGACTCTGAGACCATTTGAAAATATTTTTGTATTAATGTCAACTTGTTAACCCTTTGTATTCGAATAGCGACTGTGTGGCAAAATTGAAAATAAACTATGTAATTTGTCAAAATAATTTTTTCTTGACTGAATTCTATCACATTTAAAACATCGTTAAAAATGTTAGCGTTGAATTGGTTAATACGCTAAGTAACACACGCGTAAAATGTAACAAATATATTATATAGAATCTTAAATATTTAAGATCGATAGAAACGTGTTGATTTTGGAAACAAAATCAGTGTTCTCACGAAAATAAGTTACACAAGGAGTGGGGACAAGCGAGACATGCGCGACGCAATGTAATGCCTCTGTCTGGTTGTTGTTCATAATTATAATGTTCACCCGATAAATTATTTTTCCAAGAACAGTGGTCAAGATAGCTTCGAGTGCAAAGCGTTAACGTGTTAAACGTTGTGAGGATTATTGTTTCAATATTATCATTATTACTAGAATGATACGAATAGCTTCCAATACTATAAACGTATCCAGTGTAGATCACTTAACTACATATTGTATAAACAAATGTTTGCAACAAAAGTTGCATGGTACGAAGTGCAGCATATACGGCAACAATTAATTTTGTTACCATTTTCCTTTTCTATAAAAATACGAAGGTCACTTTTAATTTTTCAACTGTAATGTGTGTTATTTAATCATACAATTCGATAGTGTGTTGAACACAGAATAAAAGATAATTAAAGTGCAAAAGTTCAGATATTAATGTTTATCGAAATATTCCTTATTTGATTTGAAGAGATATTCAAAATGTTGTCCATTACGATCAGTGTAAGAATACAGGTGAATCAACAATGTGAGTAACGTATATGTGCGCGTAGTTATTCAAGACAGGTTTCAAATTTTAATAAAACCAAAAGAAGATAGTTATAAGTAAATTGTTTCCGTGTTTGCTTCTCTTTCTACCATCAACTGTTATTCAAAAGAAAAATGAATATGGTAGAGTTAAATGACGCCTAATAACGTACGTAAGTAATATTTTAACTAAATATTTAACACGTAATAAGAAATTCATATTGGCAGACAGTCGAGTCATGGAAAATGGGCATGGTAATCTCAACATCACTAAGCAAATTATTAACAAAAAAAGTAAACGTGTATGTAGTTCCTACGTCTTGGCAATTAACGAAGACAAGTTTTGTTTTGCATAAAGATCCGCGGTGTGGTATAATTGCTATCGCGAAGTCAGAAACTGGAGCCAGCAATCGTTACCGTCAATTCTGTCTTCTGTGAATTCTCCCGCTCGGAAGTACAGTTACCTGCGAATCAGCGGCGCAAGTGTTAAAGGAATGCGAAAAGGACGCAAATTCGTGGGGTCAACCGAAGTGAGGTGCAATTAAATCGGTAAAGAAACGAGATAGACCGGTGTAGAACGTAACTGAGCATTCTTGTGCCGATAATGGCTCGTTTTATAGCGATTCAACCCTCTGCGGGCCGTTTCGGGCCCACCCTGAGGCTTCCTCGCACAGTAGTGGCTGATTTTTACCGCAGGTACATTCGTAAAGGCCGCGATTCAACAAAGCCACGAGGGTTATTCGGCTCTCGCCACTGTTGTAAAACACCGGCCATTCATGCCGGCAACCACTTTTCTTCGCTCCTGGTGTAATACACCGTGGGGCCGACGGCGACGTCGACGACAACCTCGACGACTACCAGAGAGGGGACGAACCATGGCCAGAGAGACAGGCTTTCTTCTCTCACGGTTTCCCCTGCTTCGCTGTCTGTCGCGCACTCGAGCCACCCTTCGACCCTTCGCAAGCTCAATCTTCGCGACTTCTAAAGCTTTGAGTCGCTTTCTTGATCATTCTTGCTCTTTGTCTTTTCCATTTCCCTCCTCCCCCACCATCACCACCACCACCTCCACCCCACCCCTCGACAAGCTTTGTTCGATGATTAATTTCCACCGGGAATGCTTCGGCTTATTTTTCTTCAAAACCGGATCTCGGTCAAGAAGAATGCCAAATTTAATTTATTACTCAATTTAAAATATGTTATATTTAATTTGTTTCACTGAAAGTAATGTTTCTATTGCAAGTATAAAAGCAAAATGCATTTGGACAGCTCTTACTGTACGACTTGAATTTTTTAAAAGTTAAAATACATTTTTTTTCTTAATTTTGTTGATACTCCGAATAACAGAAAAATAAAAACATCTAGTTTCGAATTTCACACAAAAACATATAATTTTTACGTATTTCAATAATTGTAGCTTGACTATAGTCAACAGATGGCAACAGTTTTTGAATGTTTAGTATACGTATAAATTACCGAGGTCTATAAAACTCATTGTTATACTCCTCATTCGAGGCTCAGATACAAAAGGTAAAAACAGGGGTTCTCTGTTGTTTGCTGGTCGTTCCAAGTAATGACAAGATTCAAAAGAAAGTATTTTAGCCACTGCACAGTAAACTAGACCCTCCAACATCCCCAATAAATTAAAGTCATTTAGTCCAATACGAAAAAAGCTGTCGCAACGTTGACGTTCGAACGCTTTTCGGCAAGGGTTATACAACCCAATACTTACGGAAACAGATGGCAAAGTATAATAAACCGGAATATATAACCGAAGCGAAGAAAAGGGTAAAATACCGGGAAATAGGAAAACGGAAGCTATAATAATAAATTCAATATAATTAAGAAAGCGTTCAGATTTTTACCTTAATCATCTTTTGTCCTTAATAATTCGTGTACTAAAGCGTTTGACGACTATAGAAGCAGAGAAAAGGTAGCCGAAGTGCGATACGGAATTCGCAAGGTTTGCCCTAAAAAGGACAGTCCCGAAAATGGAAAATTTATGCGGTGATACAAAATATAACAATATAAAAGAATGTATAATGAAAAGTCAGATGTCATTTGCAGGAATGTAGGTTATCGGTCGTTAACGAGTTTTTGACGAAAACCACGAACCAATCAGAGAACGTTTCCCCGATTGATCCGTGTCCTTACGAAACAATTACTCGAAATCATCTCGAGAATCTTCCAATTCCGAATGTAACGTAAATTCTGGGACACTTTGTGTACAATTGTCTTGCTACCAATTGCGGTTGAAATATCTGTAGTTTTATTCTGTCGGAGCGTCAAAGGGTTCTCGCCGGACTGAAAATATTCGAAGAGGGTGAATAAATAGATTGTTCTTCGGCAGGAAATCGAGTGTTCCAGGCTTCTGAAAGAATAATGTAAATTGCTCACTCAACATCGAACCATCGAGGACGTCGTGTACAGTGTTATTACGTTGTATTTGCACTGTTAGCTGCCCTCGCGGGATAAAATAAAATTTCCCAGGCAAAATCGTTTCGAAGAAAGGGAAAGTCGAAGTTCGCATAAAAATATCTGTAGAATTCATTTCTTTCAATTCGTAGGTCTTCGCGTGCCACAACTTCCTACTGCTCGCCCTATCTCATCTTCTATTAATGGAGTAGTATCAATCATACTTCACTGCTCGGAAGTACGATAACTGGTTTCGGAAGTAAATTATACTTTTGCCGTAGACTTCAAAGAAAACTGTCACGAAGACAAAGAGAAAAGAAAGCGGTCGCGATTACGCGCAATAAATAATTGACAGGGGGGGGGTTTCCACTCTTCTTTATAAACACACGCCGTTGTTAGAGGGTGAAACGATCTGTTAGGTGATTCACTCTACGCGCGTAGAACTGTGGTTAGAGTCTCTCGATTTCAATTCGTATTCGCGCCAAATCACACGCTTCCCATAAATTCTTAACCATTCGGATCTCCTCGACTACCCCCAAGTTTTTAAACTAATCTACAACCCTTTTCCTCTTGCAAAATTGTATTACAGTAAGTTCTTGATTAATCTACTTCGTTGAAACGGAAGAAGTCCGGGTAATTCGAGACCCACCGGGCAATCGAGTATAGAGCCAAACAACTGAAAATATAGTAAAAATTGCTGTTAAAAAACTGTTTAATATTTCTCAGATTTTGTACTTTATTCAAAATAGTAAGCCTTCCGATTAATTATGGAAAATAATTCCAACAATACAAGATGCCACACCGCCATCAGGCAGTCGACCCTTTGTGTACTAAGTACGGTTCGTGTGATGAATCGATAATATTATATGGTTTTATTGTTATGATCCAGGTAAACGGAGACCCACCGATCAATCGAGTCTAGAGCCTAAAAACTGAAAATATAGTGAAACTTGCTGTTAAAAAACTGTTTAATATTTCTCAGAGTTTTTTGTTTTACTAAAAATAGTAAGCCTTCCGATTAATTATGATAAATAATTCACCGCCACAAGAAAAACGACCTTCTGTGCACTAAGTAATATAATCGTGCAATCAATTGAAAATATTAAATGGTTTTATTAAAGCAACTTTAAAAAGAAATCAACAAATGACCCAACCTATACATTAAATCAATATTTTATTTAATAAGAAAAAATATGTTTTATAGAATATGTAGAATTACATTTATAGCGCTTACGTATTTATTATTTCTGCAGCAATAATTGCGTTTTTTCGGCAGCGTTTTCTTTATTTATACAATAACTTTTCTAGTTCGGAAACCGAATTATCATTTTGTCTCCGAGGCATAGGTCGGACTAAATTGTTAAGTAAAATAGATTGATATTAATCGAGTTAAAACAAGTTATTATTTCACATCACATAAAATATAATATAATATAATATAATATAATACATAACAATTTAGTGTGAAAATTGGCTACGTACATGAACTACGAAAGTATCGGTATTGACGTTAATAAGTATATTTTTAATTCGTTGTACTTCATCGTTGAAACACGTTGAATTGTTATTTATTCATTAACAGGTCGTGTTGCCCTTTATATACATTAACGGTGCAAAACATTTCATAGTACATATATTATAGTGACGAACATTCCAGTTTTATACAACAAAATGACATATATATCTGTGTAATAATAATCGGCAGTCGATGTTTGACAGATTGTTGGGAATCAAAGAAAACATTGCTGTGTTCGACAAGCTACTAAAATCTGTGGCAACACGGTTATTCGGATTGCACAAGCCACAATTGGCTCTGGACGAAAACGTGGTCCATGAAAATATATTTGCTCAAGAAGAAAGGGACGGTCAATTCAGTTGCAAATACACTTGAAAAGGAAACATTGGTTTGCAATTTTTCGACGTACCAGTAATATTTGTAAATTCATTTCATGAAGCACATAAAAGTAATCCGTGAACGAGATAGAACTGAGTCGTTTATTTCGAAAGTGGCCTAACTCCATTTTCCAAAACCATCAAAGTAATTATTTTAATATTTACGTTTCTACGTTCTACATAATTTTATTTCAGCAAAACCTGTAGAACGCAAAAATCATAAGGAGCATAAAAATATTGTGTGTACTACCACATTTTCAGTTGTCAATATTTCCAAATTTATTAAAACGCAAAATCCTTGCATATCTGGATTTACAAATAGAGGGACTTAGGCTATTTTCAAAATAAATGACTCAATTATCGTTTCTTCATCGCCGAAGTTATATTGAATAGCATCGATTCTGTCTGCATCGTTAATTTCTTTATCACTAACCAATAACAATTCCTCTTTCCCTTTACTTTTATCTTGCTTTTCCAACTCGATTCACATTGAAAATTTTAGTCTTCTATGTAACATATCACAAAACAACGCCTGATACTCATATTTTTATTCATTTATTTGACAATTTCTACGTTACAGATACAAACCGTTTTAAGAAGTAAAATTATGAAAGAATTAATAAACTTAGGCTAGGAGCTAGTAAGAAAGACTAGGATCGGAAATGTTAAGAAGTTAAGACAAATGATGAACAACAGCGATATTTGAGCTTCTGAATAAAGTGAAAAGATTGTTAATTTAACCGCTTAGACAAGGAAAAGAACATAATTCCAAAAATCCTAAGCAGGTATATGAAACCATAGGTGAAGTGAATGTCAGGAGAGAAAATAAGATTATAGACAAATTATTCCAAGGTTATGGTCATTTATCCAAAGCGAGATATAACGTTATCATAATTATGGCAGTAAATAGACATATTTGCTGTAAAAATGAAGTAAGTAGTCGGCAAAACTAGTGTTCCAGTTGGTACAGAAGTAGAGAAATGAATTGTCTCGCGTAGAATATAACTTTTACATCGGATAAGCAAGATCCTGATAATCGAGGTTCCAATACGATTAATAAAACTTGTTGATGAAAGTTCGTTATGGCTTGTCGATATTTTTAAGTATCAAAATACCAACGATAGCGTATCTCGTAGGTGAAGGTAAAAGTATCGATTCGATTTCTATTTGACGCGATGCAGGTTTCCGCGTCTCACGGCGAGCAGAATTCCGGCTTTCACGAACGCTTCGTGAACGTTTCGGCAGGTAGAGGGAAAGGGTTCGACTCTGTTTCTCGAAATCGAGGCGCGGAGAGCACGCCGGGGCTCGTTTACGACAAGGACTTGCCGTTTACATCTTGTAATCCCCCGACTCCGGCGAGGATTAGCGCCCAGAAAGCCCCGGATTACTGCGCTTTCGAGCCCGCTCAGCCCGTGAACGTCAAATATTAGACGCTCGATCCTCGACAGGGAACGCCGACACGCTCCTCCGGCGATCCAGTGATCCAGCGATCCACCGATCCAACGAGAGCGATCGTGACCCGATAACGGAAGGGAACCATTCGCACGCGCGATTTACGTGACCATGGATTGTTAGCGGATCCGATGCCGAGCTGTTAATGGCTGTGCTTCCACGGGTGAAACTGACGCGAGTCATTCTTAGCGTACAGAAATTTTCTTAAGAAATTAATTGGCACAAATTCTTTTTGTGCTCGAACAGCGCCAAATCGAATAGCAGCGTTTGTTTCGGACGTTCCGGCGGTTTGTTTGGGAAATCGGCGAAGGCAGTTGAGTAAACCTCGGAGAGGGTTGCGTGAAGAAGTCAGGGAACAGTTGTCGTCCTGCCTTTTTTTTGGTCGGAAACAGCGGTGTTTGGGTGGCCGCGGCAGGTAGCGGAAGGGTTGAGGAGACGGGCTGTTTTCGAAAATTGAGCCGTCGCCGATGTTTTCCGGGTGACGAGACGTTTACGACCGGATTTCACGGGTGCCATTCCTCCGGAGCTTGTCGCTCTAACCCTTTTTCGGGGTTGTTTGCGGATTTAAAAAAGTCCTTTAATCCTTTAACTGCTAGCTGGAACGAGCGTGAAAGCCGAGGTCCTCTCGTACCTCCTCGTTCCCCCGGCCGCTTCTTAGCTCGGCTTTTTATTTTCTTGTTATGATCCGATGGCACTCGCGATTACCCACGGGTAATCGGTCGCAACAGTGCCGTCCCTTTTGCCGGTCCCTTGTTTCCGTATTTTTATTAATTAATCCATTCGGACCTTCGGGCCGTCGCGTCTCGCCTCGGCTAAACCTTGGAAGACGGATCTCGTTAGCAATTTTCAACGCATTCTCGGTCTCTCTTCCTTGGAATCGAACTAACTCCGAGGATCTAGCAACGACCCGGCGACCGCGCTCGGAAGACGCCGGACCCGGAAGGGGGCCGGGGAATCCGTAATTACGCGGCGGACAGCAAGATTTATGTGCGCCGATGATGGATTTCGTGAAATTTCGCGGCGCACGGTTTTATGAATCGTTTCGGCCGACCGGGAAAGCATAAAGAAGAATCGAGCGAGGAAACGTTGGTGCACGGTTGACAAGGGGGTAAAAAGAGCACCGTGAACGCGCGACGGAGAGGGGGGAGGGGGGGGGGGGGGGTCGATGAAGAAACACGCGAGTCGAAACTCGAAGACATGCAATTAAGGGGGACGCGCGAGCACCGCGAGAATGTAAAGCGAGAAGTGAAAAAGAAGAGCGAGGTAACAAAGAAAAATAAAGGGGGCCGTAATAAATAAAAATGCTCGACACGGAACGATACACGCCCGATCCTCGGATATGCGGTAAGGGCTGGAACCGGGGGAGTTCCAGAAACTAAAGCGGGAGGAGGAAGAAATTTCAGGCGAAAAAGGGGCCGAGGAAGGTGAAGAAGAAGCGTAATGTAATTAATGACACGGGAAGTTGAAATCCAGGTGGCGATGGTGGGGCGCGGAAAGGCGCGGTTCTGGAGAGAACGGGGCGAACAGATGCAATAAGAGACAAGGGAAGAGTTAAGATGTAGCAGAAGTCGAAGACGAGGCGGAGATAAAGTAGCGAAGTTCGCAATAAGACAGGAAAGACGAGAGCGAGTAGAGGACTTTCGGTCGGATAAAAATAGGGGGGAGAGTTTTATGCGCTGGCGCTTGGAAATGTGACAGGAGGAATTACAATTAGGGCGAAAATATCTGTTACGAAACACGGCTCGATTACGGCCTCTTCGTGAAACAGTAACACGAACAATACGATCAAAATAGACAGAGCATATGGAAGTTGATGTAGTCAAAATTTTATCTACATTTTCTAATATCGTTCTTTAAACAATCACTCGTATAAATACTATTATCTAACAACATCATTTACAACACAAATTTTTATTCAAATACGAGTGTTTTTAAACAAGAACGTATCTGCGAACATGTTGTGCAGTTCAGTTTTACCATGGTTCCGGTTTATGGAATAGTGACATCCATGTTTAATATTTTATGTACCTATTTTGGAACAGGCATGTACGTTTATTTCCAAATGTTCGTTGCAAAATAAGAACATTGAATTGGGAACACGGGACATTGTACGGAAATAACGTTTCATAGTAGGTAACTACATACATACTTCTAGTTTACTATTTTACTCGTACTGTTTTTTATTCGTATTTAACACATATTCGTCCAGTAATTTTTTGCACCGCCATTCACAAAATGCCAGCATTTATTGACGCTATTATTATAAAAATATATAAAAATCATATATTTTTCAGTGATGGTTATAATTATACCATCTTTGCTTAAAATGATCTCTGTTTGGTAAAAATAAGAATTTAATTTATGTAGTATTAAAAGAACAAGAATCAATTATTTTCTGTAATATACAAGTGACAAATTTTCGTCATTTGTCTATTGGTGATTGTTTGTAAAATAACGAATTTTCGTCATGCGGACGAATATGTATTACTAAATATTTCAAAGTTCATTACGTTATTTAGAAACATCGTTCTATCGAACAGTAGTACAAATATTCAACAACAACACATTACAAGTATAATAAAATTGATAATAAAAGTATTTCATAATTGGCACTTTTAGAAGTCTAGAAATTCCCACAATATCAAAATCGTTTAACTAATTGTATGACTGTGTTTACAGGGCTCTAAATGCAGCTGTTTCATATTGCTTCGTGAAAATAACAAGTACTCGTAAGTGTAGAAATTGAGAGGAAAGCAAACCAAAGGCAAAGTCGCTATCTAATGAGACGCACGCTAATTGAGATGACAAGTGGTGAGAGGCCCAAACCGTGCACTGCCTATCTCTCGTTACGCAGCCTCTCGCCAGATATATGTACTTTGAAATATCGCACTGTAATTACCGTTAAAGAAATATAGTTCGTACAGTAAAATTCTTGAGTCCAAGTTTATAGCCAAGCAATTCTCAACAATAAGTAATATCGTTATCCTTTAAATTGAATAAAAATTGTCAGCTTGTTCTTCAACATGCTTTACTATTATGTAACTCGTATGCTAAACGAATTTATTAATATTTAACATGTTTATTGCACTTTTTAAAGATCCTGGAAGTGTCGTTATTAAATTATGATTTGATGCTTCATGAGTTACAAAAGAATAACTATGGTTGCAATGATTTTAAATCTGGAAGGCAGAAATCCGAACAGGAATCTTGTGTTGACTGAAATACATTTTTTTTTAACAAACTATATGCGAAGATGGGAAATAAATTCTATTCAGCAATTCGCATAAAAATACAATAATTAACTCTAGAAAGTTGATCTGTGATATCAAAACGATATTACTTATAGATACCCCGAATATACACGATCAATGAAACAAAATTGAATAAATTTCTCCCAAATGTATATTATTAATATTATAATAATTATTATTATTAATCCCAGCTTTAATAAAATCAAAACTAGATAGTTCAAATTTACTAATACTGGCTGTTAACACTAGCCAGCATTATCCTTGCAAATAGTAAGTATTGGAAAAATAAATGGAGAAAGAGAAAATTGTACTGTGTCTTGCAAGCAATGAAATGCAATTTAAAGCGTGTACCAAAACGATATCAATTTATAATTTAATATAACGACTCGTCTACGACTGAATGCGTAACAATGGTATTGAACAATAGGAGAAAAGGAAGTAAATTTTAGAAGAGTAGATAAATTGTTCTTTATTCGTTAGTTTATCAAGGTGGCACAGTATCGGCCGTCCTCGCACACGAATAATTTGACAATGTGACACTCGACTCGCCAATTTAATAACGCTTGATAGAACACAATAATGTTTTCGGTTTTGTCTAAACTAGTACGGAAGCGTTTACGATAGAAGCTTGGCATTTGAGAGAAGAATCGACGATTCGTAAAAAGATGAGGTTGGCGAAACAAAAGGCTGAGTAATGGTTGCGAGCTGAACCGCGGTGGAAGACGCGAGGAAAATGGGAGATGCCGGTGAGAGAGCTAAGATAGAGAGAGCGAGAAGGAGAGAGAGAGAGAAAGAGAGAGAGAGAGAGAGAGCGAGAAGGAGAGAGAGGAAGAGAGAGAGAGATCACCGATCGAAGGACATTCGGCGCTGCATGGCATAAGATGGATCGTTAAAATTTAATGATATTCACCGAACGGTTATAGAAGAGGTCTGGATTATCATAGACCGGAGGCCAGTGAAACGCATCGCAGCTAATCTGACACATATACCTTGCTGGTTTCCGTTGAAAAACAGCAATTATTGGCTAGCCATTCAGCGTGTCGGCCTGTGATCCACGAGAGGTTCTAGGTTCGCGCGACGGATTCCACTCGGCGCAGCTTCTGTGACAGCTTCCTTGTGTTTTGCCCGCGCGCGATTAGTTTGGTGCTTGACCCAGCCAGCGCGGGATTAAAAACTGTTCCGAGTCCATAATAATTAGCCTCTTCTGAACAACGAATCCTTTTGTAATGGGAATCGTTTTAATTTCTAGCCACGCTTTATATGGCTCGAATGGATAGGTATTAAACGAGCCAAAAAAGGATGGAAATCATCGCGAATGCATTCAGAAGGGAGAAAACGGAGAGGATGCGGCGCGCAAGAACTTCTCGAATTAAATGCTCGAAGATTAACCAAGAAAAGAGCGATCGTTCGATTCGATATAGGCACTGCCGAGGATGCTTCGGTGCAGTTAATAAGACCCGAGAATAAAATTTAATGTCGAAACGAGCGATGGAAATGACAAACCGTTTCCTATGGTGCCAGCAACGAACCCGCGCCTCCGTCGAGTCGACGCGGGTTTGCAGTACAAGGCGCGTAGGGTAGCGAGGCCGGTTACCGTGGGGTGATCAATTTCTGCGCGTTTAGTTTGTTTTCGGGTGTAATTAACTTTATATCCATCGAAAGAGACATATTACATTTTTCTTATTAAACAAGAGAACGAAAGAGACATATTAAAGTTTTATTTATTTTTTAACAGAGACATTTAATACGTCTCATTAGATAAACTATTCTCTCGTATTGTTTATTTTTTATTTAAAAAATTAAATACGTCTTATTCAATAAATTATTCTTCGATCTTGTTTTTATTCGAACAAAGGAATGTAATACGTCTTGTTCGACGAACATTAAGTAAATCATGTCGGAAAACACACCAAAGGTAGAGCAATCGGTCAGTCCACAATAGCCGGTTCCGCTACCCTTCGACAACTCTCGACTCTCAGCTTCTCTGCCGGCGAATCGACAGAGAATCGATTCCGCAAGACATTGTCTTCGGCCCGATCCAGAGAATAGGCAGGCGACGACGATCTCTCGGGATCTCTGGCAGCTTCATCCTGCCAGAAAGAGCGAGACCATGCAAAAATTCGCCTTGGTACATGCGTGTACCGTTGCGCAAGATCTATGTAATTTGCCCGGGCCGGCTTCTTTCTCCGCTCCCCCGGTTCTCTCGCGGCCCTCCCATTGCGACGATCTGTAATTTTCGTCGATTTAATCCTGGACGAGTGCGCTCGGTATTTATTACACTGTAATATTGAAATAAGCGACTAACCAATAAGCGGGTCGACGCGGTGAGAGCAGCCCGGCTTCTTCGATCGCGTATCCTCGCGTGCACTCGCGCGAGAGAGCGAGTCCACCGCCGCTGATAAGGCCCGCGGAGCCATTAAACCATTCTCTTGATCGACGTTTAATGAAGAAAATCGTAATATCGAACCAAGCCCCCGCGCTTGCTTCCTCAATTATCGACGCCGAAGACGACTATCTCGGTCAGTCGCGAATTAGGGGTATCGGGACGAGCGTAGACCGCCTTCTCCGCTCTGATCCGCTCCGATAATTCCTCGAGCTACCAGCACCGTAACTTACGAACATCTCGGCGAGATTTGTAGTGATTTTTGGAGGCTTCTAATCCGCTAATGGTTTAATCAGTGGATACTTTAATAGGAGTGGCACTTTGGTTGGAATTAATTGGAATCTCGGTTGGCTGGGCGACAGACAGCGGCGGGATCGTCCGTAGAAGAGGAAAATCTCGATCGGCAAAAAGGAAAAACGGAGAGGAAGGACGCCGGTTCCTCTCGAGACGATAGTTAATAATTAGCGTTACGACGAACGGCTCGGCGGTGTCGGCCGGTCGACGTTCGTTACGTATTATTTTACAGCCGGACGATGATTCTTATTGTAATTAAGCGGCAGCAGCGGACCCGGCCCCGAGAATCGTAAATTTCGAGTTTATGGAGAAGGACGGGAGCAGCCGTGGTAATATTAATTGCGCATCGGCCGTAATGGCCGGCGTCCGACGCCATTGTTTTGTCCGGCTGTTCTTCGGGGGGCGGAAAGAGCCGGATTCGAAGAGGAAATGGATCTCCTTCGAGATTGAGCATCCGCGCGCAGCCCATTCTTTTTCTCGTTTACGTCGTTACCCGGTGATTTAATCTCGCTCATGCTCTCTCGCCTCGACACGCCGCCATTTTAATTCGGTACGTTTCGTAATACATACTCGGCTCCGAACCTATCGTTACTCTTTCTCGTCTCGTTCCCCGAATTGCATTAACTCTCGCTACCGAGCGCGCCTTCGACATAAATCTTGTCGCGGCGATCCATAATTGTCCATTAACGATTTTTCCGTTGATTTTTACGAATTTGTAATTCCCATAGAGCACCGAGATAAATATTCGACTGGTAATCGAGTTCGCGCGGTTTTCGGCGATTCTCGGAACAACACTTTCACTTCGAATTATAGCCAAAGATTTCGATGACCCAGTTCAGCTGGCAAGTTTGGCGGAAATTGAAAGATGGAAAGTAAAATTGAAAGATTTTCGGCATATTGTGGTATTTTATTTTAAAAAGGGCGATAACGCGACAGAAGCATGTACAATGATCTGTAAAGTGTACGGGGAGAATGTAATAAAAGCAATTGATTTGCGAGATTCAGTTGCAAGGATTTTACATATTAAGATTTTCAGCACGGTCTGCAAGGCTATAACATATTATAGATAGATTGACAATGATCAAGTAAGGTATAACTGACAAGAATGCTTGTTACAGAAAACGAGATCTTGTACAAGAACTTAAAATATTAAAAACAACGCAATAGGATATCATTTGCATTAACTCGGTTGTGTTAGCCAACTTGATGTCTTACACTAATTAAGCGAAGCAAATTTCATCGAAAGGATCTTCTTTTGTGATGTTTTCAACAAACATCCATAATTCTGTAATTTTAAAGGTTTACTTTCTTTTTTTAAAGGTTACTTTTATCAGTAAGGAATTCTTCTTTGCATGTGTGCGCATACACACCACCAGTACAACAATATATTATAACAATAGTACCACATTTTTGTAAACACAATTTTAAAAATTAATGCATCGGTAAGCACCAATGTTCTTAGCGTCGCAGAAATTATGTGGTGGAATAACTTGACATAACCTTTGAATAATTATTGTCACTGAACTCCTAATGAAAGGAACTTATCATTGTAGGTGCTTAAAAGAGGGTGGTTCCATTTAAAAAAATTAAGGTGATCTTGACATCCCTAAAAAAATGACATAAAAACAAAATTTTTTATAGTATCGTGTCAGCCTCATTGTAGCATGAAACTTTGTCCTTATTATATTTTATGTATCTTTAGAAACAACAAAGTTATTTGAAGTGCTAACGTTTGATGGCCCACCCTGTATGTTTAGTAGATTCTTTTAAATCTTATACGATATTATAGGAAAAAGAGTTAAAGGAGGGAATTTTTATGAACAGGGAATTATAAAATTATGTGAATGACGCGCATTATGACATATACAATGTCCCGCATTTTTGCGTGCTCATTTCAACTGTGTTTTACAAGTAAAAATGAGACAAATGTTATATAACAAAGAAGCCATAAATGCTTCGCTAAGAATATATGACAAAAATACAAAATCTGATTGAAGCAGTGCTAAATATATTCACGTCACCATATCAAAATTATATCAACCTTTATTGGCTTTGCCATCATCGAGTTATCGAATTTATTTTTTATTTCAGTTTATTCTGATTTTGTCCAACCTTGATAATTCTAATTAATACGTCTCTTTTACGTTGACGTTATCTTTCACATTTCTGATTTTTGTTGTAATTCCCTAACACAGCATTTATAACCTTTTCGTTATATAACACTTTTACTTTCACTCGTAGAACACACTTCCGAATTATTTACAGAAAAATGCAAAAAATCCCGTATAAAGGAACAAAAATATTTCACCTTTAAAAGAAAAGCATTGTATTTACTTATTAAAAACCGCACAGGCATTCTGGCCAATCCCATAGAAAATTATCCGACCCCTCTCTTTCTCTTCGACAGAGCAGTACATATTGCGTGAACATTACACACACTGAATTCCCAACGAGGCTCGAACGCCTCGCATTACCCTCGATATCCCGAATATACCCGCGGCGTAAATAATTTTTTTTCGGTTCATTATCGAACCGGGGGTTGCTCCGATCAAACGGGCCGCCCGTCAGAAGTATTATTTTACGCGTGTCGCGGCCATTTTTCAGCAGCCGCGGAATTACAGCCGACGGAGGAACGCCTCCTACCGGTAATGAGGCCGCGCTCGCTGTATTCTTTCCGCGGCGAGCGTACGCGTTGCAACGCTTCTCGAATTTCATGCCCGTTACAACCACGGAAAACTTGTCGCGATTATCGCCGGAGAAACATCGATGTCGAAGATTAGGATCCGAGCGTCGCGCTGGTAATCTGCTGGTTTTCCGGGACCGATCGCGAGACGATTGCGGACAAGATTTCGCGGTAGGGACGGACGCGGCGGAAAAATAAAAGTCCTCGAGGAATGAAGAACGAAGAATAAATCGTTCGCGGAAGTGGCGGGGAACGGTGATTGTTCACCGCACGGAAGCGCGTTCACCTCGACGATTCGACCAAGGAGAACGAACCGAAACGAACCGAGCGAACCTAACCGAACCATGGGGAGGCAGGGCGAAGCGACTCGCGGCCAATATTATTCCGCGAATAATTTCCGCGGCGCGGTTAACTAGATCCGCGTTGCGGTTTTCCGGCGGGCGCGGCTCCTCTTGCTCTCTTCTCTCTTTTCTCTTCTCTCTTCTCTCTTCTCTCTGCTCTCGACTCGGACCCCCGATCGTTCGATCGATCGCTCGATGATGATGGCTCGAGGATGGAAAACGAGCAGAAGGAACGCGTAGAAGGAGAGTTGATCGAAAAGACGGGCAAAAAGCGGCCCGATGGAAACGGAAAAGGCCGAGGGACGAAGAGACGCGCGCGCGCCACCGTCAAGGTTGCTACTGCTACTGCTACTGCTGCCTCTCCTGGAACATGAATCGAGAGGTCGATGAATGAGAAACGGCCGCGGGACGAGGATCCAGATCGAGAACCACGGGAAACCTCCGAGTTCGCCAATCGGCCGAACTCCGAGAGACTCCGTCCGTCATTCGATTGGCTGGGACGATCTTGACACTTTTGCTTCTCGCGAAGCCCGCGGTGTCTCGTTGAGCATCGCGTTTCGAAGGGATACGGACGAGCGAGAAAATGACCGTCGCATTCCTGAAACTCTGGCGATACGCCGCACCGAATCGACAGTTATTGTGGGGAACGAGTAGTCGAACAGAGTAGTCGAGGCAGACAAGTCGAAAGCACAAAGAGCGAGAAGACCCAAAGAAGCATCGAGATGAAAATCAAAGTCCGGAGTCGCTATCGGGACTTGTTCGAGATGAAGGAGAACGGGCGAAGTTCGACGGGAGAAGATTAAAAAGGAAACGGAGGAAAGCGAGAGACAGCAGAGGAAATGTCGGTGAAACTAGAAGAGAATCGAGAGGCAGCGGCGAGAATGATCGGCGAGAGCCTGTGCGACGGAGAGGAAAAAGAGAATCGGATGGAAGAGGACGCCGAGAGACCGAAGACCGAAGAACGATGGACAAGGAGGATGAGGCAGGATGCTGTGCTCGTCACGGTACACTAGCCTCCGGACTTGAATCCCGGGCCCCCCGGGCACGGAGGTGCATAGCTTCATTCACCAGCCAGCCACTTTTTTACCCTTTCTTTTTTCCTTCTTCTCTCTCTCCTTATTGCTTCTTGTTCCCGCACAGCAGCCGCTCTCCGCTCCGCTCTTCTCTTCTCTCCTCTTCTCTTCTCTTCTCTTCTCGGCTCGGCTCTGATCGGGTCCACTGTGTGCGCCGCTTCTGGAAGGACGCTGGACGATGGGGAACCACGTCCGGGAGATTACAGTGTTGCGAAGTGACAGTCGGGTCGATTAGGGCTCCCTCCACCACATGGAAACTCGTACCCCCCTCTCCTTCTCCCTCTCTCTCTCTCTCTCTCTCTCTTGCGTCCGGTCTTCTGTCTTTTTCTCGCATCATCGATTTTTGGTAACAAATTTATTATTATTAAATGCATTATTATATACATATTAACACTTCTTTGCCTCTAATGATTTCCAACGCGTGGAATAAAGTCTATGTTATTCCACACGAACCACTATTTTGATGTTAACCCTTTCCATCGTAACTTCGTGTCTGACTCGCGCGACAAAGGCCTTTTACGTTTCGAGCTAAAACGGTGCAAGCGAATTTCTTGCTGGATTGATTTAATATTACCAAATCATATTTAATTTCGTGCTTCCTTTCGTTCAATTTATTATTTCAAGTTGAGCCTTGAAATTGACTTACACAATAGAGTTGCAATAATTTGTTATGTTGTTGCATTTTATCTTGTTGCATTCGATACAGTCTCGATTATCTGCAAATTAAATTCATCGATTTACGTAATTTCTGTATAATGTAATCATTGATTTTAAATTCAAATAAGATTTAAATCTATGCGTTATTAATTCCTGTACCCATAGAAAATATGAATTTTCTTATTTCTATGAATATATATATGTGAACAAAACAGGGTTGTAATTAATGTAAAATTCATAGTGCACGATTCACATTTATTATATATACATATATTTTCAGCAAACTAATAAGTCGGGGATTTTAGAATACGAAAGAGTAAACTAATATTCCCTGTGATACATTTTACATGATCTAGTTTCGGTTTGCTTAATCCAATGACTTCATTATTCTTAGTGTATTTCGGATTCATAATAGTAAAGTAGAATTTAATTTTGATTTAAAAGACACAAAGCACATTTAATTGATTATGTTCGAGCAGGGATTTAAACGACGAGTTTACTCGTCCCGCATGTTATCGGGTCAAGCGGGAAACCAATTTTCTAGAGCCTTTGAGATCCTCGGTGCCCTTTCCGGTTCAGCTTTCTTTTATTTCAATTTCGACTCTGTGCGCCCCGGAAAGATTTAGCTTCTTTTAAGACCGCTTTCCCGAAAGCTTGAACATTCCTGAAACAAATTTTTCGGAAGGTTGTTCGGACTCGAAATTTCGATGGAATTCTCTGACAAGGTCGAGTGGCCTGTTGTCGACGAAGGGAGCTGTGATCGTTGATATTATTTGTCGAAGCCTCGGCATACAGAACGGCGCCGGAGGCAAAACGAGACGCAGAAGTTGTCCGAGCGCCGATCGGAGCGGTACAATTTTTCAAATTACACGTCTGCGAGGCGTCGTACGCTCCGCGCCATCGTAATATCACGTCCTATACGTATCCTGGATCGAGGCGCTAGCCGCTCGGTGTGCCGAGCCTGCGTTATTTCTTGCAACAGTGTCCCTTCGCATCGGCGCTGATTCGCGTGCGCCTCCGCCGAACGCGGACCGCACGTAGAACGGTGTGTGCAACGTGCAACGTGCAACTGGCAACGTGCAACGCGCAACGTGCAACGCGCGACGCGCAACCAGTCGGCCGGCCGCGTCTCGTCCAGTAGCAATTTATTCCAACACGTTCGCCGATTTAAAAGCGGACCGATGATTTCGCCGCGAGATGATCCGGATCGGAGGCTCCCGTTTCCACGAAGCGACACTTTCTTTTTGCTTCGGCGACGTCTGCTAGAGATTTTAATGGGGCCCGGCCAAGTGCTCGGAATACTTAGCTTACTCCTCGCTTCACTCTCCACCGATGGTACAGAATTTGCGGCCACAACCCCTCCGCTATTAAATCGCTCTGGATTAGCGCAAACCGCAGACTTTCATACAAATTCGCTTTTCGACCGATTAACTTATTACTTCGGAATTCAATCAGAGATACGTGTACTGCTTCTCGAATTGCGGAATACCTATTACGAGCCTAATAATAATGAATCTGTTGGACTTCACCGATATAGAGGCCTCCTATCGTTGATTGCACTTTTCTGCATCTCCATTAAAGGATTCCTAAAAGCAGTCAGTCTGGGTTAATTTCAACGTTTCTGTTAAATTTGTTTTTCTTCTAAAGTTATAATTATCTGATGTTACCTACAGTTATATTCATTTATTTATACATTTACAAACGTCGTTTAAAAGAATGAGGGGATAAAAAACTCCAGGGAATAGCAGATATTATTCGCTTCCATTATAATGCGATTAATACAGTTGTGACGATCGTACAGAGCTTGCTGACAAGTTGTTTCACGCAACTTGTACACTTCTGTAACTTCCAAAGTTTGTGTTGCACAAAAAAGTTTCATGGTTTGTAGGGGTACGTTATATGGTGTATTTATTTTCTTTTTAAGAGACATTACGGCGATTTGAAGGTCAACCTTTTTCTTTTTAAATGGAATACTATATTTTGATGTCTAAATGTGGAAGAATGACGATTTGTTAGTGAAAAAGTATTCATCTTTATTAGTCCTAACATTAACAATACATGAACAATTTCATTTTATTTCAAGTATACATCTCGCTGTTTTGTGAGAATCTGTAACAAGATTGAATCCCTAACTTAATATTACGCAAAGAACATTTTTAAAAAGTAAAGTGAAATACTCGTTAATTATTAAATTTAGAAGTAGCAAAGCTCATTACTTTTTTATTCAGAATTGAACAATTTTTCATATTTTGTCATAAAAGATATAATATTTGATCTGAAAAAACATAGTTGGCCTTCAAATCCCCGAAACACCTTCACTTAGAGAAAAATAAATAGAGTATGTAATGTAACCTTAAAAACTATGTAAAATTTGTATACAACATTTTTTTGTGCATCGCATAATTTGAAAGTTACTGGGGTGTACAAATTACGTAAACCACCCTGTATGTGTCCAAAACGATGTGGTGGAACATTCAACTTCGAAGTGTTCCAGTATATTTGAGCATATCATATTGACATTTAATATTTTATAGACAAATAGGACATCTATCATATACATGTATATGCTCAGAATTAGAAATATGTTTTCTGAATGAACAGTGTTAATAATATCTATTGAACAGTACAATTCCATGATAATATGACTACGAAGGGAGGACTATAAAAAGATCAGCGCACAGTGGGGGAAAATGCACCCAAAAGCGATAGGAACATTTTATGGCTGAAATTATTTATCTATGTCCAACTTTATGATATTTTACTATAACGCGTTATCTATGTATGAATAAATAATAAAATTCTTCTAACGACATTTCTAGATAAGAATGTAACTATAGAATGCGACAGTTACCAATTTACCATCATTAACAACATATTTGCAATTAATGCAATACTGTATTACATTTTCGTACAAAACTCCAAAAATATTACTCTTACTACTCCCATAGTTTTTAGTAGTAATTAATTCTTATTGCATATTGTAGTTAAAAATATTAAATGTAGATATATTCAAAGAAATGTATATCATGAAAAAAAAGTTTTTACACTAAGAAAACGACACCACCTTAAATAAACTAAGAAGACAACAATTTTATATTTCAGCCAAATTCAAGTGGGCAGTTTAACGACGCGTTAATGATTAATAAAAACGAAGGGGAATTATACTACATTGCAACGCAATCGTTCAGTTAACGATCTATATAATTTCTGTTTTAATTCCGAGGACTTTATTTAACACGTTCACGCCGGGGCCGATTTTCATTTGTTTTGCTATGAGGCGGCGCTGAAATTAATATCGCGCTTCATCTGGCGGCGCGTAGTTATTGTCTGTTCAGACCTGCATACGAGTTGTTTGTTGCTCTGCAGTACAGTGAGATCTTATTTCGCAAGTTTTGTAACTCGTGCCGTTTTTTCATCCTGACCACAAATTTCCGACAGTAAGTATAATTAGAAAGGTGATAGGACAGTTTAGTGCGGGTCACCGGTGAGCCGCGCCGCCTGATGAGACAGTTTAGTGCGGGCCACCGGTGGGCCGCGCCGGCGTGAACGTGTTAAGAGGACTTAATTCCGCTTTTCGATGCCTCTTGGCCCACTGTACGGCGTCAAAATCTCATAGCGCTAATTGATGACGCAGCCGCACAAAGAAATTACAGATTCTCGTGGCCGTGGGGTGGGGAGGGGGAGGGGGGGGGGGAGAGCGAGGGCCACGGGGCCTCACCTGATCACGCACCACGGTAGCGAGAGGCCCGTCATTTTTTCCACTCGATTCTTTTTTATCCCCCTCGGAGAGCCCCCGTTCCCCAGTCCCGGTACCGTACCGGGCAGAAAAGAAGAGAAGAGAAGAGAAGAAAAGAGAAGAGAAGAGGAGAGGAGAGAAGAAAGTGGCCGGTGGAGCATGGGCAGAGGGGGCCCCCGACCGTCTCAAAAACATCGGCTTAGATCTAATTTTAATCGAGTCTCGCGCCGCGAGGCGTGCCCCATGAAAATGGGGGCCCCGTCCGACGCGACGCGGAGCAGAACGGAATGGAGCGGAGCAGGCAATCCTTTTCGGAGCCTTTTGTTACCTAGACTCGTTTCCTCGTTGCGTGACCGACGATTTTGTGGACCGTTGGAGGTCTCGTTGCTTCCAGGAAGTTGCTCGCCGCTCCGCCGCTCGAACACGATACAGATACATACATACGTGTATCTCCTCCGTTCAATGTTGCGATAATGGCTGCTACTTTTCGATCGAGGATTCCCTGAACTCCGGGAAACGGTTTGACAGGTTACACGGGAAAGAGCCAGCTCTGGGAAAGGGCCGCAATTAATTCGGAGCAAAGATCAAAGAAACTTCGGTCCGCCCTCGTTAAAAATTTCAACACTGTTGCCGGTCAAGTGGCACGGAGACGCGCGGCCGACGTAAAAGGAAGAAGTGAAAATCTATGTTAAACGATTTTCGAGAGCCATTGTTCGGCTAAAACACAGGTTTGAAATTTTGGAAACGGATTAAGCAACACTCCGAGGAACTCTGGATAATAAGAAACAAGAGTGAACGCGATCGGAACCGACACAATTTTCGTGGATTCCCCACCACCTCGGCGTAGAAACACGAAATTGGACGAAGACGGAAAGCTGGAAGACTGAATGGGTCAGGTTGTGGGCCCCGCCGTGTTCCCCTCCAGCTTCTGCTCAGGTTGGGAAGGTCAGGTGGGGCCCAGCGGGCAGTGCTGCAGCGAGCCTCCCACGCCAAACAAAAGTCCTTAAGCCTTAGACTGAACATGATACCCCATTTACCTCCACGTACTAAATTTCTAAGTCCGATCTGCCCCCTGTATGCCTCTTATGTACATCGCCGGGGTACAATGCCGGGCCCCTTGCGCCCCCTTCGCCCCCTTCGCCCCGCTCATCCCCACCACACACCCGCGTCGCCCCGTCCATATAGGAGTTATGTAACCGTCCGTCTGCGTCTGTCCGTTCCTGTGCGTCTCTTGGCCCAAGAAAAGCTTTTCTTTCTCCACGGATGCTGAATGGGCCGGGATCGAGGCGCACGATAGCTTTCTCGATTCGGTGTGAACGCACTCGCCGACACAGCCGCGAACCCAGATCCAGCTCGAGCGGAAAGGGACGATCTACGGCCGAGATTACACCGGGAACGCATGATCTTTCGCTCCGCGAGGAAACACTTCGCGATATTTTATTGTTGCACACCGGGCGAATTTGATCGGGGACGCCGCTTGAAATCGTCATTTCGTCATTTCTTCCCGATTCAAGACCACAGTTCGAAGATCGCACCGGTACAGTGCGGCGTATAGTCTGACTACTAATTCTTATTAAGAGTGCGGTAGCCTTGAGAATTAGTATTTGTAATATTAATGTCTTAGATTCGTAATGTATAGAATAAAAACTCTAAATTATATTAAATTTTTAATCGGTGTTTTTCTGTAAAACTTAATTTTAATAGTATTTCGTTCTAAATTTGAATTATTACAAATGTTTGTAAAAACTTAAATTATAATAGATTCTTATAAAAATTTAAATCAGAATAGATTTTTGTAGAACTGTAAGTGATAATAAATAACTTATAGTAATTTAAATTATAATAAATCTTTATAGAAATTTGAAGCGTTAAGAATATGGTATTGTCTCAACGCGGACGCGTTGCAGCTGCAGTCTAGACAATGCACTGAAAAACAATTGATAGACTGTCGACAGGGAGACAGTTTTTGATAATAAGATCCGATCCGATTAGTAACCCTTATGTTTGCAAGTTAAAGGACGGGACAGTTGGCAACAAACTCTCGGATCTAGTGCGTCTTGCGCGGACGACGCGGCGCGGCGCGGCGCGGCGAAGGTTAACAAAGCTCGTTCTTTTGTTTCCGCTCTAATGGTATTCTGGATTGGCATAATCACCCTCGATTCCGGTTCTCGGAGAATAATCTGCGAATGCGGGAACCCGCATAAATATCCGCGATTCTAGCAATTATTGTCGAAGATTAGCCACTCGATAGTATACGCGTGTTCTCGATGCGCGATCGGAATTGCAGAACTCGTTTCTCCCGTGCGACTGTTTCAGACATCGTCGCTCTGCCCGACTCCGCCCGAAGGAGATCGCGGCGTTCTCTGCGGTTTCGAGCGCGGTCTGGTTAAATAGAACGCGACACCTGCGACGAGAGTCGGAAGAGAGTCTGAGGAGAGCTGCGCAGGAAGCCGCTAGGTGCGAGGAGGACTCTGAAGAGAACTCGGAAAAGGACTCGAAAGAGGAGCGCTTACACCGTGTTTTCACAGAGCCATACGTCACGGCGAATCTCCCTCACGGAATTCCATTTTAAACAGCCGAATCCATTCCCACGCAGCCTGTCCAATAAATCCCGGGCCGAAAACAAAAAGCGACTTCCTGCAGCCCCCCTCGAGTCCTATTTTAAGACGTCAAGTGTCATCCCCGGGGAGCACGGCTTCTCGAGGCTCGGGGCTGGGGGCGAAGGAGCAGAGAGAAGTCGCGAGGCGGCTTCGTTTGAGAACCACTGCCGGGTTCAGATAACTTCGAAGCCACCGTGATAATGCGTGACAATTCGAATTTACTTGCAATTACCCATGGCCGGATGATCACGTGATGCCACGGCAAGACGATTAAGCCCTCTGCCTCTGCCCCCATGCCTCCGCCCCGCGGTCGGAACTCATTCTCTGCGCACGACGCACGCAGGGCGCGGACGAACACAGGCGTACACACGCTCGGGGTCCGTTCCTCGAACGGTGTGCCGCGTATCGACCGTAACTAGTTGACTCGATTCATCGTTTCCTTTTTTTCTACCTTTCATTCCTTGCTCTAGGCCCCCCGGACGTGCCCCTCTCACGTGTCAGCCGCCGCGCCGCGCCGCGCCGCGCCGCACCGCGTTTCGTCATTTCATCGGCCGCGATCTGTGACGAAAGTAGTCGCTGCACTCTCGACACGCTCTCCTCCGTCCCTTTCTCCCGGCTATCTCTGTTGTTTGACGGATCATTTGTTTTTTCGACGGCGGACGGCGGACGGAGCAATTTTTCCGCGTTTCCGGACGCGGGCCGGGCCCGGGGCGAATATTGCCAATTTCGAAGCGGGCCGACGCGAACCGCCCACAACACCCCCAACGACCACCTCGCGCGAACGCTACGCGCGCCGCGTTCTGCGTCTAATTAATGAAAGAGGCGCCGAGCGGACCACCGCCGGCCGTGTAACGCGATTTACACCGTTTCCCGAACGAGCCCGTGTCTGCCCGCCTCCTCCGAGCCGCCTGCGTTCCGTCCGCCGACTTTATTCTCGTTTTATCCCCGAACGACTCCCTTCCGCTTCCGCCGCAACGAAAAAGCGCGGGGTCTGTCGCGTGTCCGATTTTTTCGAGAATGGTTTACCGGCGGGCCAGGTGTGGCACCCTTCTTACGCGTCGCATACGCGCACTGCTATTTATAGCCGGAGGGAAAAGAGAGACATCAATTTCACGCAGAACTTGTAACGAGTTTCCGCAGAGAGATGCTATTGGAAAATGGGTTGTCAAACAAAGCACTTTTGAATATTCTTCCGTTTTCCTTTTTGACCAGGTTGCTGTTTGTGACCAGTATACTTCCCATGGAGAAGTGGAAATACTCTGCGTTGCAACGAGTTTATTTTACTGAAATTATATTTGGGAATTTTAAGATGTTTTGAATACGTTGAGGTTAAAATGGCATAAATAATTATTATTTCAAATACACAGTTATCAATTTTCAAAGAGGCTGCAACACCTATAACTGGTTAAAGATCGGATAAGGCTCGGCTATACTGTACGACCAATAACACTAAACCTACCAAGACGGTCAAAATGACCGGTCTGAAATTTTTTTATTAGAAAGTTGTTGAAACCATTAGGCCGAGTCGTAAATAATTTCCGATGCAGCTAGGTAGAATCTATTGCGCCTATCTACCCAGTATAAGTCACAGGACAAACAAGTTTTTGCTTTCACTACGTAAAAAAGGGTTCGAGAAATAAAATAAAAAAAAAAACAAAAACAATAAATGAAGAAAGAAACAAAATAAATGTCTGAAGGAAAGATGAAAGTTATTTATGACTTGATCTGACGTAAAGACTCTTCTATAGGAAATGATTCAATAAATCTCTTAATTGAAGCCCATATATAAAAGGTTATGAAGAGTTTATATAAATTCAGTGTTACCATCGTCGCAAAGTAATATAAGTCAGCCACGTTTATGACCCTGATGGTTTAATGTAAACCCCTTGCACTAAAGGTTAATTTTGTATTAAAACAATAACATTAATTAAATTTTATTTTCATGAATTTAATACATAGAAAATTGCTACCTGAAAAATATTGTCATTCCAAGATCCCAATTCTCCGTTCGTTGATAATTTCATACTTAATTTGATATTATTAATACTTTATCATATTAACATTACATATTTTAATTTTTATTTTGAATAACGAATTTTTAATCCTAAAATGACTAAAGTATAACATTATTAAAGTAATACGAACAATTACCTCTATAATTAAACTATTAACTAGTTCACTTCCACCATTAAACACTTTATATTTTATCGATGAATTATGAAATCTAATTTTTTGTATATTAAAATAAGGTTATAATCTGTGTGGAAAACAATAAACCAAACTAGATTTGATACTTCGAAAACTAAAATAAATCGAAACATATTCTCGTCCAGTTAGAAAAAAATTAAGGCCCAATAAGTGGCAAGGGATCAGGATAAATAGTCGATCGAGACCCGCAAAGCTGCCTCGCTTAAAGAACACAAGGTAGAAATATAGATGATAATATCGCAGAGGAATAAAAGATAATTTTATATCTATTTATTAGTTAATCACAAGAGAATCATCTAGGCCGGGTGAGTGGCACACAGAGTCGAAAAATGTAGTCGCGTGGCAGTTTTGGCATGGGCCCCGGTCGCGTCCGGGATTCTGGGACTTAATGTACCGGGTGAACAAGTGGCAACGAGAAGAAAAGGAAGAAGAAGTGGCGCGGCGGCGGCTGCAGGTTCGGTAGCCACGTAAACGGGACGTAGAAAGGCCACGGATAGAGAGAGAGAGAGAGAGAGAGAGAGAGAGAGAGAGAGAGAGGGAGAGAGAGAGAGGGAGAGAGGGAGAGAGAGAAGGAACGAGGGCGAAACGGAGGAAAGAGAATAAATAAGAAGTGGTGCTCGCAGAGGCTGCCGATCGTAAATCTGTGGCCGGACCTCATCACCGACCGAATATTCTTTCTCCCCTCTCGACGCGGTCTCTTCCCCTGCGTGCATATGCATACCGCTCTGCTCCGATCATTCTCTCGTTTCTCCCTTGTTTAACTGCCTATTTCGTTTTGTGACTGTCCTTCAACCCCTGCTTTCCTTCCCTTTTTTCAGCTGTTTGTCCTGTCTCGATTTCCTTGCCACGGAGTCCCGAGTACTCTGTTCCTTTGCGGACCGCGCTCTCGCTTCTTCGGACAACAATAACACCCCGCTCGTGCCTCCAAGCCGTTCGATTTGTGAACGAATACAGTTGCCTGTTCGAAAGACAACAGTATCCGATCGACTAACCCGTTTCACTTCACGCTGTCTTAACATGCGACTAACAGAACTATTTACACAGATTTGAAGATCAGTTTTCTCCTTAATCTATTATAACTTCTTCATTTTACTAAGATTCGCGAAACTTTGCTTCGCAATTCTAATTTAACTTGATAAAATACATTAATTTTATGACATTTTTTAAGCTGCGGCGTGGCAACCAAAGTGAAAGGACGATAACCGCGACGTACCTATTTTAATTCGAAACTATTTTAACACTTTCTCTGCCACGCGAACTTCCTTGCACTTTTCATTAAAAAGTATTTTATTTAATTAAATTATAATTGTAACGTCAAACAAAATAACATGGAAGATATAAGAGGTTTGGTGAAAGTTAATGTTCAAATTTGAACATTTCGTGTATGTATATGGGTGACGCTACAGTTAAAGTGTTAATTCGAAATCCGAACCTTTTTTCTGACCTACAGTAGTATTTCAATTTTATATAATTTAACGCAACAACAATCACAATTTTTAACAGTTTCTTGACACTCGAACGGCTAACCTTCTTAACAGACATATGGCTAAGACTATAATAACATACGTGTAAATTTAAATAAACTATCAGAAGGTATTACATAATTAGGTACGAAGTGCATGCTTTAATCTATAATTTTATTGTAAAAATTTTATATAATTTGATTATTATAATTTTATTGTTCAGAGTTAGTCAAATTGCAATATTTATTTATACTCTAGGTCCGAATGAACCAGTGCATCGCCTTCCGACTGTTAAATGTAAACAAACTAGAATTGCTGCGATTATTTTGGAACGTGGTATAGAAATTTTTTGCTGCGTCGGGTTGGTACTGATTAAATGTACGCCTATTTCGTCGGTTCCCGCAGCGAAAAAATTCTTCGAAGTAACATATTCTTTCATCTTTCCCTCTCGTCTCTCTTTCTCCGTTTCTCTGCAAGATCGGTTCCTCTCTTGCTGCTCTTTCTCTCTCGCTGGCCCCCCACTTTCTCTTTCTCTCTCTCTCTCACTCATCCTGTGGACGGTAGCCGCGCGCAGGAACCTTTATCTGCTTTTTTGCCGGGCCGCGACTAACGAAAACGGACCCCTGCGGCCCCCGGTAGCCGATTCCCTCGGAAATTGAGTAGCTATAAAATTAATTATCCGTCGTACTTTATCGCCCGACCGTGGTTGGCTTGCACGTCGACGTGTCCCCCCCCCCCCCCCCCTCTCTCTATCTCTCTCCCTCTCTCTCATCCCCCTCCGACCCCCGATGGCCCCGGAAAGGCTTAACCGTTCAGAGAAGCAGGAAACACCGATCCAGCGAGGCGCAGCCGTTGATCTCGTAATCTTTTTCGGGAATCGATCCCCGATAAGTTTCGTCGAGCGCTCGATCGAACCCTCCCCGACGATAGCGTATCATCGTTTCAACCGAGGGGAGACGACGGACGTCGATGATCCTTTTTTCTTCACGACGAACAATCGGCCGACGACGACGACGAGAAGATCGATTTCTATCGGCGGGTCACGGTCGATTTTCTTCGATTGACGCGGGTGGGACGCGCTCGAGCTGTGAGAATCGTCGAGGCGACGAAATCCTGGTTGGAAGTTAGTAAACTTCGGCCGGTGGGTAAAAGGAACGGAGCAAAAAGCCGGTAAATTTTCGGGCGATAGAGTAGAATTTCGGATCGGTCCGGAACGATTCGTCGGCGTTCTCCTTCGGGGACGGTGCCGCCAGGAAACGGATTAAAAAAGGAGTCCACCGCGGTCCTCGTATCCTTGGCTAATGCAAAACGCGAGCGTCCCATTTGTAATCCCGATTTTTGTTCCGGGACGTTCGCGCGTATTTTAATAAATCTGCGCGTCGGCATTAAAAACTTTTACGATCCGGCCTTTTCCTCGGTCCGGCCGGCTCTCTCCCTCTCCCCACCCCTTCGCCGCCGGGAGAGCCGCGCAACCGATATTTTGTATTCGAGAAAGACTAATTACAACTAGTTCCCGGTAATAATTAACGTAAACCCGCGGTCGTAAACTTAAATGGGCCAGAGCGGTTCCCTAATTAATTCCGCAGCGTCGTCGTCCCGAGCCGCGGAAAGGAGCTTCATTAAGGACTGGTGAATTTTAGCGTGAGCGAACGAGACTGACTCTCCGCTCCCCCCGCTCCTCGTTTCTTTCTCTCTCTTTCTCTCTTTCTCTCTTTCTCTCTCTCTCTCTTCTCTCTTCTCTCTCTCTTCTCTCTCTTCTCTCTCTTCTCTCTCACGTTTGGCACGCTCGTATCCTGCGACAGGATCGAGAACGGATCCCGAAACGATTCAATTTCTCTTCTCCGATCCACAGAGTCAATAAAAGTTAAATAACTCCCGTTCAGGATCGAATTGCCCCGGACACAGAGGGTTACGAGGGTTAAATTAAACGCAAAGTGGTCGTGCCCGCTGAATCATACGAGCTTTCTGCTTTTTCCTCTCTATCCGCGACCACCGCCGCCGAAAATCCCGGCTTCGCTCGCACGAAAATTTCCAATAACGGAGATTCGAGCCGGCGAAACCTCCGGAAATATTTATTTATTCATTTAGCGAAACTAGATCGACTGTCGGATACCAAACCGCGCGATAGATCGGAGCGTAATAGCGTCTACAGAGGTATTTAAGCTAAATAAGCAGTGCTAGGGGGGGGGGGGGGGGGAGGGTCAAACGCGACCCCTTAGATTCCTGATGCGATCGATCATACGAGACCGCGCGGCATTCGTTGAATCGTTCGTTGAAAATTGATCGTACTAATTCCTAAGCTCATAAGCTCGTCAATTCTGGCCAATTAGAGGCTTCGCTTTATACGAATTCAAGAGCATAAATAATTATATCGAAAAGTACAGTCTTCCTTTGATGGGATAAAACAATATGCATTTTAACCCGTTTAGTCGAACTCTTTTCACTGAAAATTTATCTAAGCAAAAAGTACTGAACCAAATTGATGTAATTTGGGAATTTATTTCAACTTTTGTTCCAACCTATAAATTTAACAATGTAAAAATTCTTTAGCGCAGCAATTTTCAGAGTCGCCTGAGAGAGATTACTCGAGCACAAGGGGTTAAGAGAATTAACTTTTCCCGAATGAAGCCCGCAATGATGTATCGTTGCTCGACGTGGTAACTGTTAAAACAAGAAGAACGTAAATTTGTTCAGTTTATGTACAGAATAACTTTTAAACCTGCGTTGTAAAAGTATCATTTTATGGGAGATCCTGTTTGTTGTACAGCACTCTCTCCCGATAGTTCGTTTCTCAATACTTTAAACTTCCACAATCGCTTCTACTCTCGTGTTCATGTTACTAAAATCGCGTCACGAAAATTTCTTTACAACGCGATTAACATTGCTGTTCCGTATGGATGAAATATTTGTTTTATATAAACTCAACGAAGGAAATAATGTAACAAATTCGTTATGTCATTATAATTAATTAAACGAATCGCTAACCACTGTTCGAATTGTCCGAAGTTACGTTCCTGGTATTAGTGTAATTAACTGTTTGCTTTCCATGTTTTAATTTTACTGTATAGCGCAGGAAATCAAGTTTATATAAATATGATAGCTGCAAAATTTTTGACGCGTTGTGACAATTATTGTTGCAGGAACAAGTTACTTTTAATATTACGCACTGTGAAAACATATTCGAGTTCGTAAATGTATTTTATTATAGAAAGAAGTAGTTTGTAATGAGTATATTGCGGATTTTTATATAAAATCAAATTTATCTGTATCAATTGCAAGCACTAGGAACTATATAACAAAATTCATTAGATCAAAAATAATGTATTTACAGTTTTTAATTATTTTAGTCTTTCTGCTCCTTTTAATTGTACCTATTCAATTTTACCATAATTCAATAGAATACGTAATCTAGTAATGAGTACGAGGCAATGATGTGTTGTTCGTCTGTTTCGCTATTTTTCAAACGAGTCATATCAAGAGAACAGAGTTCTGATATTAGAGGACCGGGTAATTAAAATTTTATTATATGTATTTATGATGTGATAAAAATTATTTTAACGTTAATTTAAGGTTTAAAGCCATAACGTAAAATATATATCAGTGAAGAATATATACGAACATTAAAAAATTCGAAATGACTTCAGCAAATTATTTCATAAACTTGTATGTATTTAAATCTATAGGAGAATGGATATTACAGAATTTTATATGGAAATATTTTGTTAGTACATCATTGGAAATATGTGAAAAATCGTTGAAAGTTTTAGATGAGTCGCAGTCCCATTGGGCCGGCCACATAACACTTGAATGCTGTGAATATCGGCTTATTAAAAAAAAAAAGCGTAGAATTAAAAACTGCACTTAAAAGTGATATATACATGTTAATAATGAGAGCTTTGATATAAATAAAATCCGGTAATCCATCACTTTTAATCAGTTCATTATAAGTTTTTACAAGGTATAAATTAGTAATAACTTTACGTTTCTTCATCATCAGTTAAAAAATTGTTATAAAGTGCATAAATAACAGAAAAGCAGTTACGAAATGTACAGAAATGCATTACACATTTTACAGTTGATAGTTTGCATTTTAAGCTTCAATAGGTTTTCAGTTCTAAAAGAAAGAATTTGTATTAACATACAAGTTGAAAAATGAGTTTCTAGCCACGAATCGTCGCATTACAAACTACTTTACACCTCTATAACAAAGCAAAACGTTCCCAAATGAAAAATACTTCCTGTTTCTCGCCATGAACGAATTTGGTCTTGAGCAAATTTATGCGGCGCCTCAAAGCACACAGAGAAGTACTCGCAATGTTGCTGATCGACAGCTGCGCGTATATTCCATTTAGAAATTCTAAAAGTTGCCCGTTGGCGCGAAGCCTCGATCGAATCGGTTTCAGGCAAGGCACGCTTCCTGCTCTTCGCTCCAAATAAATAAATATCTCGTAAATCTGCATGGAAATGGATTCGCATTTGCAGCCGCATTCGCGCGTTGCCAATCGAGCAGCACCGATTTCCATCGATGAAATCATCGCGCGCGGTAACAGACATTGCGCAGCTATCGAGCCGCGATTACAGGGTCAAGTCACAGGAGTGAGCCGGCAGACGAAGGATCGCACGAAGGAAGCGGGACAGCGGGTAACCCAATTCCGTGGAAACAGGAGCCAGGACGAGCGTCCTGTTTCGCGAGGAGTCGTCATCCCGAGACTCGAAGACACCGGTCGGTTATTTACGCTGGTCAGCAGAACCGCCGATGACGACCGTCTGCGATCCAGCGAGACAGTAAAGCAAAAGCCCCGAAACCGAGCGATGTATGTTTAAGTGTGGCCCTCGTTTCTATCTGGGGCCCCTCTATTTCTCATTTTCTCTCCCCGATGCTCTCTCTCTCTCTCCCACTCTCTCTCTCTCTCTCTTTGCTCTCCGACGCGGTCTCAGGGGATTCAGGCGAGAGGAGAGAGGGGCCCCTTGCTCACTTCCTAGGGATGCTGCCCCCGAAAGTCAGGTTCCCATGCCCTCTCGCTCGCCGTCCCTGTCCGACCCTTCTGGAACCGGATCGGTCTCTCTCTGGGCCACGAGGCCCAGTCTGCCACCTGTCCCTGCGCCACGCCGCGCCGCGTCTCGAAGGAGCAACGATGTCTTCCTACATGTTCAACATGCATCGTGCTCTCGCTCCATTGTCTCTTGTTCCGGCTTCTTCTCCTCCTGCTTCGGTCGTCCGTACTCCGGGACCCGAGATCCTGCTTTTCTTTTTCTCTGCTTCTCGCGCCTCGCGTTATCACGACCCTTGTCCTGGGTCAGGGACAGCTCCCTTTCTCCGCTTCTTCCGATAATCTTCTCTCGCGGAGAATAAAGCGGAGGCTCGAAGTATTTTTGGCTATTCAACCCACTGCTACATCGTTTTTATCCATACCTCAAGGTTCTACGATTGTGGTAATTTAATAATAATTGTTATAGTGTTTGTCTTGTCAATATGTTATAACGAGCACACGAGACAAAGATAGAAAGCAGAGAATTAGTAATAATGGTAGCAATAAAAGGAGATCGAATTTATATCGAATTACTATATTTATTATATGAAAGAATGTAATAATAAAAAGAGAATTGCTGAAGAAGGTAAAGTAGTTTATATACAGAATTACTAAAAGAAGTAGGAGTTAAAATGTTTTAATTTGTACACTTGCTTCAGTATTAGCATGCGTGATATTTAGAAATACGTTTTCGAATTTTGTACACGTTACATTACTTTTATTGTCACTTGTTGTTGGGCAATATTTGCATGTTGTTCTCTTGCTCGATTTCTGAGGTGTAAACTATCCACTTCATTGCATAGTTGTCATTCCAAGTTGGCTCAACTTCATGCTATATAACAAAGCTGTTTAGATTACTACTTACACATACAGATGATATACATATTATATGTGTAAGACATATAACTTACACATAGATTGTGGATTGTTAAGAGTTGATCTAATATATCTACAGCATCTCCAGATTTGTTATTATTTATTATTCCTTTTTGGTACTTATAAAACTATCGTTGCTACCTATCATTTCGATTCATATTTTCCTATAGCAATATCCTGTTACAATAAATTTTACCACAAATCATAAAGATGAACAGAAATTACCAAAAATTATATCATATCCTTTAACTTGATAAATGCAAATGACAATTTCTATTTTACACTCGTGCAATTAATTTTACACAAAAGATATTCATGGAACTAAACCAAGTCAATAAAGATTCCGATAAGCTGGTAATTAAAAAGTTCCATAAACTTGATACACGATCTGGATCGTATTGACCCGAACCACCATAGGAGAGTTAACAAGTCCAGCGCCGATAATTGATCAATAAAATTCTCGCAAAGCCAATGCAATGTAATTAATTAAATCGAAGCTAGAAAATAATAATTGATCATAGTGGATGACATTTGAATACTTTTGCATTCGAAACATTCTAGCCTAATTTATCATGTTCGAACATATTGCAACGAGAATGAATTTACAAAATTGATCAAATATTAGTGTCATCGAGTGCCACATTCATAGTTAATTATTGCTGGTGTTACTATCACGTACCAGACTCGTCGAAATACATTTGAAAACGTTTGAATTCTTTGAACGGAATAATCACAAGCAGTGATTTTTCTTTACAATGATTTATTGTTAAGTGAATATCGACACGTGCTTCCTGAATAACGGTTACTTTCTGTTTGAAGAACATTAGAGAGAGAGAGAGAGAGAGAGAGAGAGAATCCAATACCAGTAGGAATGTTTCGATAACTATACAACAGATACCATAGGGAACATCATCCTTATTTACATACATCGCAAATACCTTACTTGCCGATTTACATTATATTCAGTTCCTTGCTAACAGAGAAATTCAAAGCAAGACGTGCAACACAAATTAATAGTCGTTGCTGATTTTTCCAAGATACACGGGGTTAAAGTTCAGCGCCGCGGGAACAAAGCAGCGAATTAGTTGTTTGCACAACGATCGAACGTCTTCACGCAGCAACGCAGAGTTTCAAAGGGTCGAAGTTGGTTCGAACAGCGTATAACTAGTTGGCCGTGTAACCGGATAACAAAGTTGCGGAAAAATCGGGTCTGGCTCATTTTTCTTGAGCTTTGCTGCGCCGCGCTCGCTCACCCGATACCCCCTAGGGTTTCGCTTCTTGATCTTCGGATTCTTCAGCGCGACTTTAATTAAACTTCCTCGAAGATGTTGTTCATGAAGGCATTAAGTTGAAATTAAATTCCTCTTTTTCTTCGAACTCCTCTCTCTCTCTCCCACTCTCTCCCACTCTCTCTCACTCTCTCTCTCTCTCTCTCTCACTCTCTGTCTCTCTCTCTCTCTCTCTCTCTCTCTCTCTCTCTCTCACTCTCTGTCTCTCCCTCTCGGACCTTCGTTCTTCGAATCTTTGCAGTTTTTATCCAGCCTCGGGCCCCGCTCTTCTACGATCTTGTAATTTTAGTTGTATTACAAGTTCGTCGCGGAGATCGTATTTTCGCGGGGATCATTGATTTCTAGTAGAATTTTTATTAATTGACTTCCCTAACGAACCAAAGACAGTCGATGACATTATTACTATTATTCTTATAATTATTATTATTCATTTACGAAAGGGAGAATTCCTTTGTAAAGCCATACGAGAAGATTATACACTTCTCTGTCTAGACTCGTTGTTACAGAAAGAAAATATACTTAAACAGTTACTACTTATTTGAAAATAGTTTGATGTCTAATGGATGTTCGAGATGAGACAAAATGAAAACAGTTTAGTAATGGCGAACATTTCTTTTTTCATCCATGACACTTTACAATTTGTCCAGTAGGGTCATTCGCTAATTGTTATAGCGGTTTGAGTCAATATCACGTAGATGTTTCCTCACTAGTAGGCATCTGTACAGAAATCAGCGTGCGTTGCTGAGGAAGAAGGTTCATTAGGTGTTTCTTGTATAATCGTTTAGGAATACTTGTTTCGTACAAGTTCCTGGCTAGATCATTGGGATATTTTTCTAATTGTGTTTTGCATCTGCCAGATAAGCGTTCGATTTCTTCTGGTACTTAATTCCTAGATCTTTGCATAGTTCGTCGTTACATATAACATACCAAAGTGTATTCAGGATGGTTCTGAGAATAATAGATTGTAACGCTTTTAATCTAACTATGTGGTTTTTGGCTGCCATACCCCACAATTCCATGCCGTATGTCCTGATCGGCTTGAATATTACTTTGTAGATTAGTAATTTGTTGTCTACACTAAATTGCGAGTTCTTAGTGTTAAGCTAGTGCATATCTCTTTTTTTATACGGATTTGATCGAGTTTGGCTCGTATGTGGTGCTTTCACGTGAATCTTGAATCTAAATGATATCCAAGTACTTAATTAATTTAGTTTGGGGAACGGTTACGTTGTTTAAGACGATAGGGGTGATGAACGAACATGAACCATTGCTGACTTTAACCGCGAATAAGAGATCAAGTAGCGTATGGCAGGTTTCAAGATTGTGAAGATTGATCTTGAACATAAAGTGATCATAATTATGGTTATTAAAAGCCATTGTATAACACATATATAATGTATATAATCGTAACAAAAATCGGTATTGAATAGTCTTGATCTGCTTATACTGATAGTCTTGACACGGTGACCAGATGAGCGAGTAGTATTATAACCCTTTGCATTCGGTTGACGACTCCGATACGTCATTTAAAATTGTCTTATCACATTTAAAAATAATGTTAACACTATCAAATTTGTTTACATTTAAAAAATGTCAATAGTATAACAGTTGCATTAGTCACAAAATTCAACTTTTATATGTACAAAATGCATTAGGTTGTATAAAATGAAAATATAGGTCCAAGAAACTATTTTGGACTTCGAGTTAAAATGGCTCCGAGTGCAAAGGGTTAAACCAGACCGAACGAGCGAAATGTTTAGGTATCTCATAGTTAAAACATTCTTAACCAGTTAGCTGTTATAATCTCTTTGATAAACGTATGAGACATAGTAATTATACTGTATATGTTTGATTTTCGTGATACTTGGTTTAAATACGACACTTTTATAAAATATATAATTATTTCATAAAGAATATCAGAATATACATATATTTTTGTTAACCGTATATATTAGCCCTCGAATACATATTCGTGTTATGACGAGTATATTCAGAAACAGCTTAACAAGTCATGATAATCTACTCAATAAAGCCAAGTACATAGCAAAATAAAGTATTTACATTATGAATTCTTCTCGCGAAGGAAAGGTTAGATGTAAACGTACCTTCTAGTCACGAATTTCGTTGATAAACGACGATGTAACATTATTCAGTGTGTATAAGAATAAATTAATGCATTCTTTACTAGTAAAACGCTTGACTGAACCTTTAGATATGCTTAGAAATATACTATTGCGATTACACGAGCGTTCAAAATTGCTAAGATCTGACTGTATAAGAAGAACGCTACGAAAAGAGTCAGTAGAAATATATTAGCCAGAAGCTTGAGCTAGTCACTGTCGCCGAGAGGCTCCGCACAGCGCAAGTTAGCGCAGAATTACGAGGAACCATCCTCGATCGTGAAAGATCAAAGAGAAGGGAACAGGAATCCCCATTAAAATTACAAGGGCAGGGAGCTGGAAGGTAGTCGGAGAGTGACCGAGTTACCTGATGTTCCAGTTGCAACCCTTTGCTCCGTCCAGAAGGGCTTCCCTATAAAAATGATCCCGTAGGCTCGGCGCTGGATTGATTTAGTGAGCTAATGACGAACCGAGCCAGCCTCCCACACGAATCGGGAGTGCTTCGGCCGCATCTCTCTTTCTCCCTCTGTTCCTCTCTCTCTCCCTCGCTCTATTTCTCCGCTCCCAAAGGTATTTTTTTACCTGGCCCCTGCTCGTCGAAGGGGCCCCGCCGACATCTGGTCAGATTTTGTTTCACAAAAAAGTCCAGTAGGCCCTTATCAAACACGAACGAGCAGAGCTCGGGGGAGGGGCGAGGCGAGGCGAGAGAACCCTGTGGGAACTATTTCCGAGGCTTTCCCATTCGGCTGGCCCCTGATTGCCTTCTGGAATCATTTTCCGGTGATGTAACACGAGTGATTCTTTGACTAACGCGTCGCGCTACGTTTAAGCTCCTTCCCAAAACATTAGGCTCTAATAATAACTCCTCCCGAACAAGAAGCGTTTAGACTTCGTTGACAATTGCTTCGCTGAAAAAGGCTACGTAATATGCATCTGAAATTTGGTCTCCACGCTAGATTAATCCTTGACACTCAAAGCCATTTTAACTTGAAATCTAGAATTGTTTTTTTTTGCCCATAATATTTCTATTCTATATGATATAGTGTATTTTGTACGTATAAAATTGAATTTTGGGATTTATATGGTGTCGTCAGCTGATCTACTAAAAAGCATTATGATTGGTTGATGCATTGTTCGGCTTCATCGACTATGGGTATAAGAAGACTTCCCCAAATCAAGACGCTTCAGTATCAGAGTCTCCTAGCCCTGATAATACAGACTATAACGTTTCCGAAATATTCCGCAATTTGCTGAATCTAGACGCGGTGTCTATCCGGAAGCCATAAATTTTAATAATGATTGTGGTCGCGAAAGCCTAATACCTCAAATCCAGGGGAGCTACTGCTGATCTGTTATTCCTTTTTAAAATCTTAAATATCCTACACTCTTATATGCTATTGGCATTTATGCGTCAATAAGGTCTATTAGGTTTACACGTTATATTCCACCAGACTGCTTTTTATTTCTTTTCTCAAAAGTTATTGTGAAATAATGAACCTCGATGAAGGGACTTGCGATTTTCTATTATCACTGGTGTATTTGTTTCTACGTTTTACTGTAATCTTAGATGCAAGCGTTTACAATTGAGGTTCTTTTAGAAACTAAAGACTAAACTCATCCCTATATGCTGATGCTCATTTCATACAATGCTTACGTACTGTTGTCGATAGAGTTGAATCCAGATTTTTCAACTAGCAACTGCATCTTGCGTTTCTTCAGAGTATTATGTGGCATTTCTAAATATATTTTATAGATCTATTTGAACATCGTTGTAACTTCGTATTTGCTCAATCTTTAGACTGTCAGTGCCATATGGTGTTATTAATATCGTACGGTATTTTGAGGAATAGTTGGCATCATTAAACTTATTTATGGAGTTGTTTGTTATATTAGATTAGGTATACTAAATATCTTTTTTCATAAATCAAATCAGATGAAATAGAACCACCTATTCCCCTGTATTCCTTCCCCTGTATCCATTGTAATGCTGATACAATAGTAACAACTTCATATTTATCACGCCGCCAGTCTAAAAGTTAATAATCCACGCGCACTAACGTCTTTTCCCACTTTTTTCCGAATAAATGAATAAATCAGAAGCAGCCCAACCGAACAATTGAGTATCATTGTATGAAGACTTGGAAAAGGGGACGGTGATCGTGGCAAGTGGTTTCCTCGACATTCCGCAGCGGCCCCGTTTTTTGGTGGCACGCGACACCCCTTTGTCTCGCAGTCGCGTGCCCCACTGGCTAACGAGGAAATTTTTACACAGAAAAAACGGAGGGGGCAGGGGAGGCGAGAGTACGCGTGCAAACTGCGGGCCCCTCGCGATCCTCCTTTCGGGAGGCTGGTCGACGAGGCACGCGCAGCCTGCGCTTTTTTCTCCGATCGAAATTTATGGATTCTCGTCGGAAATTCGGAAATCCAGGGGTCTCTTCCCTTCCGGGGTTCCCTGCCACGTTTTTTCCGTTTTGTTCCGTTCCACCTTTCCCGGATCGTTCGAAAAAAAAACATACTCGCAGCTTCCTTCCACGCGCCACATGGTACGTTGTCGTTTTTTTTTTCTCTCCCCCCAATCCGCGTTCGATGGACGTCTCCTTATTTTCCAGCCCTCGAGCCTCGATTCGGACCCCTTTGTCCTGTTTCGGGGCCCTGCCCAGCGTCCGGCAACGTTCAGAGTCTTCCCTTTTTTTTTTTCGTCGAGGCCGTTCACCCCTCCGGGCCAGGGGCGAACGGAAAAAAATTTCATTGAAAATTTGCCTAACCGTCTTTCGCCGGTCACAATGCGCGGCGTGCTCCTCGAGGGGACGGAGAAAGTGGACGTTCCGCGGACGTGTGGCGTGAACGGTGGCTAGAGATCTCTTTTCAGGGAAATCGAGCTCGATCGGGCTTTGTGCCGGAGTCTCTCAGCGCCTCGGGATCCTCACTCGTCGTGCACAACGGACTACAAACACGAGACAAGTGGTTCATAAATAATTTCCGATCGCGCCAATCACGGCCGGTCTCTCCTACTGTCGAACCTTCTCGGAGGTTTTTCCGATTCTTCGGCAAACACCGTTTCGAAACTACCGTAGAGATCCTCCGTTCTCGTTCCGTGCTCGGAAGAAACAGTAGCCAGCGAATCGCGAAAATCGCCACCCCCGCGACGATTCGACTCGGGAGCTTGCCGGCCGGCCGACCGTTGTAACTCCCGGATCGCGGATCGAGGACAGAGCCGTGGCGCAATTGGGGCTGAAAAAAGGGCGGTTCCTAGAAAATCCGCTTTCCGCAGACACCGCATTTCTCGAGGCTATTATGCATTCCGTGACGAGGAAGAGGGGCCAGACAGCGGCGGCGTGGATTTTTGACAGCAGGGGTAGCGCGTCAATGGGAAATTTGCACGGCTAAACGGATTACAGATGTTTTCGAGCTCGGACGCACAATAGAAAGTCGACTCGAGCCGATTCTTTGATTCGAGGTGAATTCGGAATCTTCTCGCGTCTCACAACTTCCAGGAGCGGACCAACGGGTCCCCTGTAAAAATATGTTTTCCCAACTTTGTTCCGTTCATCGTCCTACCCCGTCCATCCAATTATCTACACCTCGTGTAATTTATATTCTTCTCAGCCGAACCCTGCAATCTAGCTGTCTTTCTAGAAGCTGTATAATCCGTAGCAATGTCTCCAGCTAATTCATACTTTGGCTGGATTGCATCCGTTCAGGTGTCTAAGGGTTGCACTCTCTAGATCCAGCCCTGAGTCCCGCGTGTCAGCCTTACCCGCGTCAAGACGCATTCAGGACATTTCGCCGGGGTTTTGAATAATCCGTGGCCTAATGCCGCGTAAACGTCGACCGTTTTTCCATTTTTCCTGCCGCTTTTTATTCTTCCCTTTCACCGACTCTCCGACAGCTTCCCTCGCACGTGGTACACCGGGATCGATTCTGCCCGCGCCGTTCCCATAATAGGGGCATCGGCTGTTTTGATTACGGCCTGTTTGCTGAATATTAATCGTCCCGGGGTCTTCCGACGTTGCGACTTTTTATATCGTCGCGCCGCATCGCCGTGTAACAGGTGAGAAAACAGCTGAAACAAAAATCTGAAAATGTTCACGGAACTTTCATCGGTGCTAGTCAGGGCGCGCGTGGCGTTTAAATGCTCGCGCTGAAACCGCCCCTAAGGCTCGAAATATGTCCTGAAAGAAGCCTAGGTGGTATTCAAGAATTTTTCAGGCATGGTCGTTTCATTTTCGTTCGAATAAAGGAAGAAAGGGATTTGGTAAACGCTGCGGTACAGGCTGCCTTCCATCCGTTGGATAATCTCGTTACGGAAATACTCGGCCACTTGCGCCGGTCCCGTCCATCCCCGCAGCCGACGATCCACCCCCACGAGCCCCGGTTTCCACGTCGCAGACCGGCCTCTTCGCGCGCAATCCCTTCCGCAAACATCTGCATTTCGAGCGGCCGTATCTTCGGATCCGTTTCCAAAGCCGGCCTCTTTAAACAAGGACCTACGCTCCCGCGAAATCGAGCGCGGGGGTGGCAAAACAGATCGACGAATACACAAGTTAATCCTTCGAGTCAGCACGGAAGAATCGCGCCCCCTCGGATAACTCGATTCCTCGTCGGCGAATGAAAAGTCCGTCCCGGCGACGAACAGAACTTGAAAAATCCTTCGCTCTATGTTTGCCGGACGGTGTCCGTCCACGCGATGCCGTTCACAGAATTTTCTTTGTGTAATGAGCATCGGTGAGAATTATCCGGGAAAACTGCGGTAGCGCGTGGCGGCGTTGAAAAAAAGGGTTTGATCAATCGGATTTTACGGTCGCGGAAATGTAACGCCTCGGTATCGCATTACTACGATATTGAATGTCGATGCGCGATGCTGACAACAGAATTTCAAAAAGGATATTAATAAAATCGTTCGAGCTTTGTTTCAAAATGTAACTCATTTCCAATTCTACTTCTTGCGATCGGCGTGGACAATTTTGATGCGAAATAGCTCTACACATATTCGATAGAATAACATTAATCTCGTTGAGATGTTAAAGGAAAATTTTGTTTAATAGAAGTTGTGTCAACAAATTTTGGATAATAACATAGTTTAATAAACTAATGCCTTTAATGTCTCGACAAAATTCGAATCGCTTGAACCGATTTTGAAAAAATATTCGTCTTTTATACGAATGTCTTAGTGAGGGCAATTTAAAATTGTAAAGATTAAGTTAGTTAATTACGCAGTTCTTTAAAAATTCCAACTCTAAATTTGTAATTTTTTCGAATCCGTGTGTAACAAGCCTGAGATTTCTTAAATCAAGAAATTAAAACAATAATGTTCTGTAAGTTTTAGGAAACAGATAATGAATAACGTGATATAATTTACTTATTCTTACGTTTCCTTTTTCATTTACGTAACTATATTTTACTATTGTTATGTCATTATAACTCCATTTAATGCAATTAAGTAACAATCAATCAAATCTATTAAAAAGATATGACAAGAAATAATTTGTTAAATCGCGTATCCCTCCCTCATTATTAGATTTTTCATTTTTAATCATTTCGCATAACAGTTCATAAAATATTATAGTTTCTACTATACAAAATGTTTTAAAAGTTTGTTATGCCTATACTTTGTCTAGTACAATAAATTAACCCTATGAATGACGACCCTGAGGTACCACTAAAAATTCGAATATCATTTTCTGAGATAACTTTTACATTGTTATACTGGTTTATATTTAAAGAGTTTTCAAAAATGTGACTATTGTACAAGCATATATGCTCGCTTTGGAACTATATAATAATACTTGCTACAGTAGTCAATTGTAAACCGTTATTTATGGAATTCCTAGCTACTTTTTATCTACCCGGTTATTATACGAGTGTTCAAGAATTCAAATAAAGGTGCTAACTTTAATCTCATTTTAATAGACTAGCAATAGCGATTAGAAAAATTTCGACAATTCGGTTAGCTGACTACAAAGTCGCGATGATTCTGAGTGGCCCAGGGACTAAACAGGACCTCCGCGTATGGATTTGTGCTCCATTTCACGAACGGTTGTGCACGCAAAGCTTCGCGAGCCAGCAAAAAGGACGAAAGCATTCTCGCTCCTGTTTTACATCGGCGAGGGGATCCTCGCAATTTTAGTGGGTCAGTTTCGGTGGTAGGACATCGACCAAACGACCGAGACGAAGTCGGAAAAGGTATCTGAGAGAAAGAGAAAGAGAAAGAGAAAGGGAGAAAGAGGGCAAAAGAGAGAACAGGTCAAGGAAAAATACGAAGACTAAGAGAGCCGCGTGCACTTGCTCCGAAGTTGTCCGGGGGGCCCTATTTGGGCTCGTCCGTCGCTCGGCCAGTCCCAACACGGTCCCCTGTTTCGGGGCCACCCCCGAAAATCCCGGCGAACGAGATCAAACGTGCCGGAGCAGCCGATTTTTTTCTCTCTTTTCCTGGCGACCGCCTCCTTCGTGTTTGTTTGCTTGTTTGTT